>NW_003549110.1:0-1770 GCF_000090795.2 Amphimedon queenslandica | reverse complement strand
GCTGATTCCGATCAAAATTAGATTTTTTTATGAATTCTTAAAGTTACTCCAAAATCGAACAAAAGTCCCTGTACTATAGTACAGGGTCATGGGCCAAATTTTGCCAAAAATGAAAATTAAAAATTTCTCAATTTTAATTACCATTTCTGATGCATATACATGTACTTATGTTGCGTAGAAAGTTTGAGCTGATTCCAATCAAATTTAGATTTTTTATGAATTTTTAAAGTTACTCCAAAATCAGACAAAAGTTCCTGTACTATAGTACATGGTCACGGGCCAAATTTTGCCAAAAATGAAAAGTAAAGAATTCTCAATTTTTATTACATTTCCTGATACATATACACGTTCTTATGTTGCGTAGAAAGTTTGAGCTGATTCCTATCAAAATTGGATTTTTTATAAATTTTAAAAGTTACTCCAAAAGCTGAACATGCAAGCTTGTACATGTAGATAAACATCTTAAGCATTGTAAAGATCACTGCATATGTAATTTGTATACACATGTAGTAAACTCACCAGTTCCTCTTTCTCTATTTCCTGATTGTTTCTTCCTCTGCCCTCCTCCTCCTCCTCCTCCAGTCTGTTGACTGGTTGGGTTCTTATTCCCAGCAGCTGGTTCCTCAGTCTCCTCATTATCACGTGATGAGTCGTTGGTAGTGCTAGTGACCTCATGGGGTGGTACTGGAGCACTAGTATCATTAACTGACGGACGACTGCTGGAGGAATCCACTGCTGATACTGAATACTGTAATGGAGAGACTGGGGGAGAGGGAGAGAGGTTTTTAAAATTCCCAAAATTGATCAAATCAATTATCTATTGGTACACCATTTTAATCAAAAATTCACACAAAAGTATGCCAATTCTTTTATTAATGTATTGAAAAATAATTCTAATCAAGAAATTCACAATTCTCTACTATACACGAATTGTTATTAATAAAAGAGTATATTTACAAAATTGGAGCAAAATCAACCACCACAAAAGTATATCATTTCCGACATGTACATGTACATGTACTATCACATACTCTCTCTTCCCTCCCCCCCCCTCTCTCTCTCTCTCTCTTCCCTCCCTCTCTCTCTCTCTCTTACTGGTAGAGCTAGGAGTTGAAGTATCAATACTACTGACTGATGGTATGGTAGGGGGTGTGGTCTCAACATTAGTCCCCGCCTTCCCTCCGACAGGAGATGAGGATGATGCTATGATACTGGACACGCCCTCAGAGTGAGGGGGCGTGGTCTGGGACGAGGAAACTGATGAACTGATACGCTGAGGAACAGCAATACCCTATAAGGACAATAAAAATAATAATTAAAAACTAATAATTAGAGATAATGAAAAATATTATATAGCACCTTTATAAGCAATATGCAATAAATGTACATGTACATGTACATGTATATACATGTACTTATATAACAATACCTAATACTATACATACATGTATAAGTGCAACTGAGTTAAATATTGACAGGTAAATGTATACATGTATTTAAAGAACCACATGTACATGTACTGTACAAGTACGTGTATATACAAGTTTGTAAACAAAATGGCCACCAGAAATCATAAAAAAACTGATATAAATAATACTTTTAAAATTTGATTAGCATTCTGTGCATGTACATGACTACAAATAAATTAATATTAATTAAACACAAATTAATTAAAATTAATTAATTTAATAATATTACTTTTGAGGTTGCAGGACCACCCAGGAGCCCACCGCCAGTCTGCTGACTGAGCAGTAATGGAGGACGTCCGAA
>NW_003549109.1:6292-7368 GCF_000090795.2 Amphimedon queenslandica | reverse complement strand
AAACTTCGTATCAAATACAACAGTAGGTCCTACTAGTACATTAAACTGAATAGAAGAGTATGTGTGGAAAATAGAATTTACACGTATGTTTACATAAAATATTGATAAAAGTTGAGGCGTGCTCTAGACCTTTAAATGTACATGTACATGTGGTATACATGTAGTTTCTTACATGGAAAATAATCCCCTAAGTATGTTTCTCTAGTTATTTCACTATTCATGCACTTTAAAACCAAGACAATTAATATTTGGTGGCCATTTAAGTGCTATCAAGGGCATGGCCCTACTACAACAAAACAGGAAGTCAATGTACAGTAAGTCAGTAACACCCAAAATTAATAATAGGTGTAGTGTAAAATATGAATATGATTAAAAGGCGTTAGTGAAAAAGGACTATAGAAATAATGACATTCGCATGGTTGAAGAAGCAGGTTCATGGTGGAGAGGAAGTCTTGGGGCATGATGTGGACGTGTTTTTACTTGTTAAAATTACCTTTCCTACTTAGCCGTCCCCACAAATACCACTCCGTCAGCAGTACTTTTTGCAAAGTAAATCTGAAATAAGAAATCACATAAATGCATGTTGTACTTAAAACAACTGACTTGAGTTATCTTATAGCTGCCTTCTAGTGCTCTAGCGGCTGCCGACTAGTGGTCGTCTCTCGTGTTAGTGTCTCAGTGACAGGGACAAAATCAGTGAGCATGCGCAGTAAAATGTGAACTGTGTTTTCCGGAAATCTTTTGTTCACTCACATGTAAGTTAGGGGCTGGGTGACAACACCCACCATCGAATGGGGCGTAATCATTACTCTGATTTTAATAATTAGAAATTACGGTCAATGGGGCAGAAGCGCATTATTATGTGCAATGTCAATGGCGATGAGTCCAAGATAGAGACCTTGTTACCAGTTAGAGGAGCGGAGGAACTGAAAGTCACTGGGCTCAAACACTTACTTGAGTCCATAGGAAAGTCCATGTAAGAAAGAAAAGCTGGTTCATACGAAAGGTAAATAACACTACTTTGTGCAATCACCTTTCTTCCTTACATGGACTTTCCTATGGACTGAAGTAAGTGT
>NW_003549109.1:0-2729 GCF_000090795.2 Amphimedon queenslandica | reverse complement strand
CTCAATTCCATTTCTACTTAAATGAAAGGCAGTCCCAGCAATTGATCTAGTCTAGGTGCATAAATATCCATGGATTACAAGGACGGAATGTACCCTGTGATTTGTTTTTAGAGCATCTCAACAAAATATGTAAGCAGGCAATAGAGACTTTAGGAAGCAACTTTTCAGAAAAGGCATTGGAGCGTGTTGGACACTGTGTAGAAATTCTGGATGGTCTTTTGGACCAATTTGATAGTGATTCCTGTATCAACAAACTATCTGGACGACATACGCTGGCTGATTCGGAAAAAGATAAACATATCATAATTAATGAGCAAGTCGAAGCAAACATATTCTCATATGCCCAAAATAGGGAACATAAATCATTTAAATCTATAAAAATTAGTATCGTGTCATCATTGTGCTACAATCAAAAATTTCATAAATGGATAGCACAGCAACTCTTCTCTATAAAAACTAAATTCATTTAACATAACAAGTAAAATACTTTATCTGTAAGTAAGAATAATGATAATAAATCAATTTTAATTCCAAAAAGTAAAATGCTATTGATTGAACAAAACAGGAATGAAGTTATAGACAAGTGATAATGTGGGAAAACAGTTATTGCATTCACATTTCTTGGTACATATGTCGCAACATTGACATCCTTTGTTCTAATCAGAGGGAACATAGTTTTTCAAATTCACGAAAAAGCATGTCACATCTGCATTGTGACTTATTTTTGACGTAATCCAACATGTTACCTTCACAAATTTCTAGCAACCTCTTGACATGTAACATTACAACATATGAATCAATTTCTTCCCTGCCTCCTCTTCCAATCTGTGGGACATATGTCTCCATATCATTCGGTACACGATAATGAATTATGCATCTCACATTTTTATAGTCTATACCCATCCCAAAAGCATCAGTACATATTACTATCCTTAAGCATGATTGTTTTGTGAAATTGTCGATGATGGTACTTTTGACATCAGAAATCAGTACCTTTGTAAAACATGTCAACAAGTCGAACTCCAATAACATCTGCTGAAGTACCAGTAGGATGTCAAAAAATTGGTCCCAAAAACATTTTAAAATATAAATATAGTCACTTTTAGCTTTGCAGAAAATCATAACCCTTGGCATGAGTGTCAACTTCATCTTCAATTTGGTCAATAAAAGATCAAAAACTTTTGGTACATCATAACCATTATATCCCTTTACCTGAACAACACTAAATCTAATGTTACATTTGTCTGGTGATCGTATAATTGTAAATGGATTTCTCATTCCTAAAGTAGCCTCCACCTGTTGCCGTAGAGGTTGTGATGCTGTAGCTGTTAAAGCCATCACTCCAACATTGGTAGGCATAATACTTCTAATCTCTTGTAGTCTAGTGAATGCTTCTCGAAAGGAAATCCCCTAATTTAAAATGATTTGAAATGCATAATTATGAAGACTGATAAAACTTACCATTTTATGATGCAATAGGCAGTTCAATCATACAGGTAGGTAGATTGATCTTTATTGGTATAATTTTGGCAAATGCATGGTGATACGTAGCGGGTTTATGGTATTTGGAACCACTTTTCATTTTGTATTACTGCTGGGGGGTCTTGATATTTAGAGCTTTTTGAATGATTGAATCACACTGATAAATTAATTGCTTATATGCCATTATAATTGTTATTGCCTTCATCACAAAACTTTGTACCATTATAGAATAAGGTGCATAAGATTCATCACGTTTATTTACTATAATAGTATGACAATAATTGTTGCTTAAAGCTGGCATGTGGTAATGTTATGAGGTATGTTCACGCAGTTTCCCAATACATGTAATAGGTACGTTCTCAAATTTGTGTTCATTGATCTGTGTCTCCTGTCATCCCTCTTTTTTTGTATCTGATGCTAACACAGGCTTGGTGTCAGTAAGCAAGTGTAACATGTCTGCATATTATGCATGTACATTAATGTATGCATGAACACTGTTATTATTTTTTACTAGACGAATGTAACACATTAATTGGGCAAGCCTAAGCAAGCAAAGCAATGTACATACCATACATGTATGTACATTAAAGGGGAGAGGGGGAGAGAGAATGGGGTGTCGGTCTTTCTGGTCAGTAATTTGATGTATCATTCATTGTGTAGGAGAATGTCACCATTACTTTACAGATAATGAAGAGAGCATGACAGTGTCCAAAAGTTTTTAAAGATCGATATCACTATGTACAATTAATTATCTATTTCTGTCTCTCTTAGTACAACGAATATATCATCAAGAAAGATAGCAGCATTCAATATGGATCAAAACGAAGACGAGATTACTAATGCTGTATTGTATTGACTGAAGCAATGATGATAATAAGTGGTGTGCAATGTACATGTTAATATAGACTACTGCATGTGAAATTTTAATGGTAATTGTCACATGCCATAAATGTTTATATTTTAATCGGAATCAGCTCAAGCTTTGTATGTAAAACAAGATCGTGCATGTATACAGTGTACATACATGCACGTATCATAAAAAATATAGAAAACGAAAGTTTTCTCTAAGCATAATACACCTTGTAATATACTTCAGGATGTTTGTCTATACCTGTATACATATCCCTTGGCAACATTTTATTTCTTTTGTTAATTTCCTTAGAACCTCATTTATGTTTTTGTGTACATGTAAGCTCTTCATATGCTACTCTCTTCAACATCTCTTAACATTCACTAAATACAATCTT
>NW_003549107.1:6180-7372 GCF_000090795.2 Amphimedon queenslandica | reverse complement strand
ACTCAACCAATTTTAGCTTTGGTGAGGTGCTCTTCTCCATTACTTCTGTCACAAGATAAATGGCAAAGTACCCCAGCCACGATTGCTAGTCCTTCAAGTACTTTGGTAACGACACCATTAAAATCAATGTGTCTAGCCTTAGCGAGATGCTTTACTCCCTCACATGTTAGGGGCCAAGTTACCCCTGCTGTTAATGTTACTCCTTCGGGCACCTTGATGACTCCTCCACTTAAACCAATGCAACTGGCTGTACCAAAATGCCTTTCTCCATTCATTGTATCGCAAGTGAAAGGGGAAAAGTACGCCTGGAGTTGATGCCTGTATATCAATTGCTCACAAGGTAGACTCTCCTTCTGCATTTACTCCATCATTTAACAGGACAATGGAGCATTCTCCTGGTATCTCAAATATAAGAGAGCAAAGTATTTCTGCAATTGTGTGTGTAAATGTTTCGCACAGTTCTCCCTCTGTGTCTGTCAAAAGATGCTCATCACCATTCATTACTTTGGCTCTGAAGTCAAGTGAGCAGTCTGATTTTTATTGTTGTGTAGATGAAGAAAAAACAAAGGTGCACAGAAAGAGGTCCATGAAATGTTGCCACCTCCTTTGACAAATAAGACGTGGGTTCAAGAGGCTTTGGCTATTATATCAAAGTTTCTGGTATGAATGTTGTTGAATGTAAGGATCCCGTTAAACAGATTCCTTGCAGTTAAATTGCTCGTCATATTTATGATGACATTGTTGGTGATGGAGCATGTTTCTTCAGAACGCTATCTAAAGCCATTATTGCTACTGAAGCAAATCATTATGCAGTTCGTGTGTCCTTGATTAAGTTTATGCTTCACCCTGAAAATGTTCTTGCTTTTGGTAGACTTCTTCACCAGGGTGTTGTGTATGATAAAGATCCACAAAAAGCAGTGACAAGTCACATCAACTGATGTAGACTGTATTCAGAAACTGCATGATCAACTGAATAGAAGGTATTTAGAGCTGCCACAATGTTTCAAGTGAAAATTAAGGTTTTCACTGAATATGTTGATCACCGTGTTTGGCACACGTATGTCCCACAGTTCAGTAACGAAACTTGCATGGCACCTATGCAAGTCATGTTATACCTGTATCACAAAAATAGTAATCATTATAATTTGGTAATACCTGTATTTAATTAGAAGCAATGTAGCCTTGGACTTAC
>NW_003549107.1:0-1768 GCF_000090795.2 Amphimedon queenslandica | reverse complement strand
CTATACAAATGGTGACCAGACAACGGCCTCACTTACATTTCTGTACAGTTGACTTTAATTTCTCTATTTCTCAAACTCGACTTTGATTTTATCTGAGCTTGTAGAACTGCACCTTATCATAGCTGGCACAATCCAGTTGAAAGGGTAATGTCGGTGCTCAACTTAGGCCTTCAATGTATTGGATTGGCACGCTCGAAGATGCCAGAGCAGTTTGAGAAAGAAGTTTCGAAGTGTAATACTTTTGCTGAAATAGGTAAGATTGCTTCCAGAGTTGATGGACTTGATATAGCAATTCAAGAGAGTCTTTCACCAGGTAAGTCACTTCTTTGAAGCACATTCTCTCGACTGCGGAACAGCTCAGTGACTTCTGGAGTGTTTTAATGTCAGTTGATGCTAGCAAGTATGAAGTACACAAGAAAGAATATCAATGGATGCACTGCAGCTGTTGCATTTTTTAGTCATTGCTGCATATCCAGTCATTATGCATTTAGAAATGTGGTGAAAGTAGCTGTTTAATCTGTAAGCCTATACGTTTACCTAAGGAAACATTTAAAATGATGCATCATCTAACACACCCCACACCAGGTGAAGATGACCGTTATGCACCTTTTATTGATGTGCTTGGTACTCAAACATCAGATAAACACCATCCATCATTGAAAAGGAAACAAGCTACAAGAAAGAATACATTGCCCTGTTATGCTTGTGTCCAGTACATCCGTAATATAGAATTAATGGTACAATGTCATGAATGTGGACAGTGGAGACTGATTTATTCTAAGTATAAAGTAAAGGATGAACACCACCTTCATCTCACACTTTTACTTGACAATTATTCACATAGTTGTGAAGCAAGCTTAGTGAGTTGAATCTCCCAGAGGAATTTAAGTATGTAGAAATTCATAGCCACAGTTGCAGTGATCTGATAGAGAAGCTGTACTATGCTGCCAAGCTGGAACCAATTTGCATATACTGTGGAACTGTGCCTGATGAGTATCCTCAATGTAGTCATTGCAGGGACAAGCCCAGTGTTAGAAAGAAGTAATTTTTTCTTGGTTTTCTTTCATGAATAATAATAAAAATAATAATTGAAAATAAATAATAATGATAATAAATAGACCCGCCCCCCGCATCACCCCCGCCTCTGTGATGGGAAACAATAAATCTTATTGGAGTGGCCTAATTGTAATCAAACATGTGGCAATTGGTGCTTACTAAGACTTGCTTTGGTGCTAACAAAGACACTTTTTGGTGCCAATCTACATCATGTCGAAGCACAAGAGCATTCTCTTGTCTTATATGGAAAGGAATAAAGTTGTGAAAGTGCCAGAAAGTACTGACTCACCCAAAATTGAGTATTTGGAGAAGTTTTTCAGACAACAATTTGATTTTGCTTCCAATGTTCACGTAAAGATAATTTTTCAGAAGTGCGACAGTGATTGGAGCGATTACGTTGACTTAGATAATGATGCTGTCCTTGAAAATAAAGAGAAGCTAAAAGTTGACGTTGTGCCAACTCTCTCGTCTCCTAAAACATTATCACCAGGTACATGTGTATCTACTGGTACTCCTGTTACAGCAGCAAGCACGGCAGTGAATTTTGAGGTGAATAGTTTGTTTTATGTGTGATTGTGTTTAATTTAAAACCTCAGCTATTCAGGTCATTAAATCTGATAATTATCTGTAAATATGTAATACTGTTTTTTTATCATACTCTAATATGTATGATTTTTAACTCTGCAGGATTTAGATGAGCAGTCTCTTCATG
>NW_003549106.1:5723-7378 GCF_000090795.2 Amphimedon queenslandica | reverse complement strand
TGGAAGGCGGTCGATTCCTATTTGAAATATCAGTCCCAATAGAATATAATATTAAGCCGCCGTCGGATTCTTTGCAAGACAAGACTTTGGCATCCGAATATAACGGAAGATGGAAAGATCTGCTTGAGTATATTACGGGAACAGACTGTCGATGGAACCGGGTGGCTACCAACTCGATCTCTGAAAGACGTAGTCTGGGGCCTTAACTCACTTTTCACCGATTTGTTAAATTTCGACGATCCACTAAATATCGAAGGTGCAGAACAATACGTTAGAGACCAGTACGAATTCGATAGAAAAGTCCGCGAATACGTACGAAAATACGCATCTTAAAAAAATCATTAATATTTAGGCTGTGTCTACAGCTCCGGTAACCGGACGTAGTTTGCAATGCTAGAGCTCCGGCAGTCCGTTTTTCTCCGTAAAAGAGCTTGTGCGCATGCGCAATAGTGCAAAATGGAACTTAGTCTTTTTATCAAGAAACACTAAACCCTAACCCCAAAACCCTACGATCCCGGAGGCTAAGATGTACGAGAGGGTGCTCTAAACTAAACACTAAACCCCAATCCCAACCCTACGACCCCGGAGGCTAAGATGTACGAGAGGGTGCTCTAAAAACTAAACACTAAACCCCGGCCCCAATCCCAACCCTACGACCCCGGAGGCTAAGATGTACGAGAGGGTGCTATTTCTTGACCCAAAAAAAGCCAAAAAGAAAAAAATTGCAAAAAAGATATTTTTAAAAAAGAAAAAAAAAATCAAAACTGCAGCATAATTTTACTCAGTAGTCCTGACCGGATTCGAACCCCTGACCATATCCTTGCAATCCACACCAGCCTCTCCACTGCACCACCATGACCCTGCTGCATCATCAACGCTGGTTGTTGTATTTATACTCGGTTTCTATAATATAAATCAGTGTATTATTAATACTGCACTGGGGCGTAGCCCCAGTATATATATATAGGGGCGAAGCCCCTATTACCGGAGCTCTAGCACTGCATACTGTGTCCGGTTACCGGAGCTCTAGACACTTCCTACAATATAAGAAGAACAATAGGAAGAAATATTAACAATCTCTGAAAAGAATAATGGGAACAATTTAGAACCTAATAAGCTCAGGCATAATTTTGAATGGTATTTAAACTGCTAGTCTGTTATTTCAAGATCTTTGAATACACATTCTGCATACCAGCCTGGTTTTAATCAGTCCCTGTAGACTATATAGCATACAGCTAATTCCTCATGGAAGTTTGTTATGAACTATCTATTAGCAGTTATGTATTACAACCAATATGCCTCTCAAAATCTTATATTAGCAATAAAAATAGGCTATCAATGGTATCATTTTTGCAATTTTTAAAACTCTATGATCCCCACTTTTTTCATATTTGTTCATGTTTGGTCTATTTCATTTCTTAAATGTATGTATAGCTGTTGAGGCTGCTCATGTTTTTCATGCAGCATAGAATAATGTTCTTTTAAGATCAATTATTATTAATTAAAATTAGATCTTTAAATTCACAAATTGTACAATTGAACTTGTTGTCATCATTGTATAATTGTCATAATCAAAAAATTGATCCAGTCATGTGCCAAAACATTAGACTATAGTTTGTTATTATTGCTCAGGTTCCTTAATTCTTATCTGCAAA
>NW_003549106.1:0-1963 GCF_000090795.2 Amphimedon queenslandica | reverse complement strand
TTTACTAATAAAATTCATAATTTTTGTATATTTTTGTAAAATTTGTCCGTATATTGAGGGATCAGGTGGCACATTTTAAGTGGCCATTATCTCTGTCAAAAAGACAGCTATCAAAAAGATCCGGATGGTGATAGTTAGTTTAAAGACAGGCCTACAAAGTTATCATAGTGACCTTCTAAAACTATCCTTTGCTGCCGTTCAGAAATGACAGTCCGAAGATTGAGAATTTTGGCCGATCATTGGTATTGTCTGACACCACGCTTTGAGAGCTTATAACTTTCTATGCACTCTTGCTAGAGCTACAAGTTTTGTCACGCAAATAAAGGATAACTATTGCTATAATACTTTGCAGTTTCATGAGATGGCAATGTATAGTTTTCCTAAAACAAGTGTCCGAAAATTGATGGTGTACGATCATTGATAATGTACTCTAGTAATGAAGGAAGAATGGTAAAATGTTCTTAATGTAAGGAGTGGTATCACATAGAGTGTGAACAAATACCAAAAGATGTTTGGACTGATAAGGACTACGTTTGGTCATGTAATTGTTGTAAAAGCTGCATGAAGACAATTATTGTGCGATAATGAAATGTATTATTATTATTATTATTATTATTATTATTATTAATACTGAGTGCTAAGTAAATTTTCCTTATCAAAATAGTCTATATATGCATATGATCCTAGGATAAAATATTTCAGATACAATTTGTCCTAGGACAAAAATATTTCATATATTATTTTGTCCTAGGACAAAAAAATAGTCCTAGGGTAGGACAATAAAAGCTTGCCTAGGACAAAATATTTCTGAAAAATTTTGTCCTAGGACAAAATATTTCTGAAAGATTTTGTCCTAGGATAAAATATTTTGTCTCATCGGACAAAATTTGGGTGGGACAGATTTTTCTGTGACAGACCAACCTATCTTATCAATTAGATATTGTAGTCATCCTCAGGAGGGATTGATGTCAAGTTTAACTGACTATGGACTAACTCTGGGTCATTGAGGACTGATTTGCTGGATTAATGCTAAATTTGGTGAGGGATATGAACAAGGATTTAATGATAAGCAAAGAAAATTTTTCTTTAAGCTATTATTAAATTAAATTGACCTTAATTTTTTTTTGATAATAAGCAATAGCATATGTGGTTATCTATTTTAAATTTAAGATACGGGAGGGAAAGAGTGAGTATCAGAGAGAGAGGTAAATGATTCCATTGGTTGATTGCATGCAGAAGGATAAAATGAATTTTGGTAAGTAGAAGTATTACAATTGATTGAAGAATATTAGTCAGTTTTACTAGCTACATTGCTTGCATTTAAGTACAGGTGTATTAAAAGATAAAAAATAATAGAAATTGTGATTATATATGTGATTTTATACATTCCAGGAAAGTCTACGTCTCTCAGAAATGCTCTAAGTTTACTTGGGGCAGACAGAGTACATATTACAGGGCCAGACACACATCCAGCTGTGATTGTTCGATGGGCTTCTGGAACTACAATTCCTATTGCCATTGATGATGTTAGAAGTGCAAAGAAAGCAGAAAGTATTGCTGTTCAATTCTTTAACGGGTTTGCTCACAACACATGTGCCGGTGGCGAGCAACGACCACTAACATCGGTCATTATATCTTCAAATTGTACATTCAGTACATGTGAAAGGTAAAGACATTTTCATAGGCTTTTTTGGCAGACTTTCTTTATAAGATTTATTTCGTTTTTGTGAATGTGGCCATTAAAAACATTTAAATTTTTTCAATTAGAACCGATTCATGTCATTGTATAACTGTATAGTAATAGTGATAATACATTTCACTGTAATTGTAACAACTGCAGGCTATATTTTTTCGTGCATTAGTAATTATAGTAACAATATTTTTGTCTGTATTATTGATCCCAACCCTGACTAGATCTCATTTATATCCTTTTAAAATCATTGAGCTACCACACAATCACATA
>NW_003549105.1:6221-7379 GCF_000090795.2 Amphimedon queenslandica | reverse complement strand
TACAAGAACAGATATCAGTAATGAGTGTACATATACTAAATAAAAGAGAAGAGAATGAAGAATTAATGCAGGAAATAAAAGGTACAATTTATTAATAATTTATTAGTAATGTACAGTGTCACTGATAGATTATAAAAGAGATACATTGAAACTGGACCATGAAATATCCAGTGAACAGACACTAGATAAAAGAGAAGAGGATCAACAGGTTATCCATCAAGAGATAAAGGAACAGTTGGATAGACTAATGATAACTGTGGAATCACATCAAACTAAAGAACCATCAAATACCTCAAGTAATTAATTAATAAAGTGTCCTGTAGAGATACAGTAAATAATTAATGGACTATATTGATAGTGTGTAGCTTATAGTGGCATACTTTGCCTAGTTGTAATGGACCAATCAGATTCATAATTCATAATTCAATTACCATCAAGTTCTTCAGGAGGTTCTCCTGTTAAAAATTGCCCATTCCGTTGTATCAGGTTTTGCTAAGTAAATGAAGATGCTATAGCTTTTAATTTTTGTTATTGGTGAAGGCCAGATACAATTACAATTGTATCTACAATTTGTATGTAATACACTAAATTAAAGAATTGTTAAGTTTAAGACTTAATTCTGTGTTACTTTTAAAACTGTTGAGTCATCTACAATTTGTATGTGATATAGTTAAGAGTAATTTTACTCGTAATTCCGTATTGTGGGCATACTTTGTCTGGAAAAATGTTTGTTTTCGTTCGTTTATTTTCGTTCTGAGCAGCCATTTTGCACAATTGGCATTGAGGAAACACCCTTTTTGTTTGGAAAATGTTCATTCCACAAGGAATGAGAACGAAAAGAATGAAATTAAACTTGAATGGAATATACCCGCTATTAGTCTCGCCCCGCCCCTTCGCTACCTGCGGATCGTGGCGAGACTAACCCACTATATGGTATAGTAAATTTTAAAAAGTGTTTATGATTAATAATTAATTTTTAAATAAAAATTACAACAATCACAAAAACTACAAATTTGAAATTTACCAAAAAATCACAAAAATTAAGTCCAGTCTACATACAAGCCAGTTCAACTTGAAATGGTTCAGAAACCAGCTCAATTGTGCCCACACTTAACTGCATGAGGTTGAATCAGTTTATAAGTACTACAGTGACCTTCA
>NW_003549105.1:0-2069 GCF_000090795.2 Amphimedon queenslandica | reverse complement strand
GTCATCTACAGAAATAGTGGGCCATAAAAAACACAAAATTCAATAAATCCCTCCCTCCAAAATTATCAGCTCTATCTAAGACAAAAACTACTACTGCTCAAAATTTCTACACTTACAATACTAAATCAACCTTAGTTATACTGACTTACTCTGTCTTGCTGGTTGTTTATGAGGTCCAGTTGAATTGGTAATCTTCTTACGCTTCTTCCTAGACCTTGAGAGTGTTTCATTAGGAGAAGCAGTAACTGACAGGTTCCTTGGAGTATTAATAACAGGAGCAGCAGCTGAAGAAGAAGAAGAAGCATTGCGAGTAGCAGGAGATGAAATACTTGTAAACGTAAGCCTATAAATACAATTAAATGAAAAGTAGTTAGAACACAATACAATATACAATAATAATGTTACAATTTTTCAGAATGTCGGCATGAAATTTTTTTTAATGGCCGAAACTTACAAAATTGAAGACAGAATCAGCTTAAACTTTCTACACAGCATAAGAACATCAATATGTATTTTAAAATGTAATAAAAATTTGGGTTGATTTCAGAGCCATTTTTCAGAAAAAACCATGGGCTATAGCCTTGAGTATTTATCAGAAATTTGGCATTTTATTAAAATGGCCGTAACTTGAAAAATTGAAGTCAGAATCAGCTAAAACTTTCTTTTTTGGGTTGATATAGGAGCATTACATTACATTACTTACATTAAATACATGAGAGTCTTTTAAAGCTACAAGCTCCTACAAGACAAAAAATGAAAGAAAGGATAGGAGGAGAGAGATGAGAACAATAAAGTATAAATATACTACTAACTGATAATAATCCACCATCACATTCTGTCAACATGTTAAATAGATGAATAAATAAATAAATAAATATATAATAGGATCATTATGCTAAATGCTAAATGGCAATGGTCACAAATTCATAATTATGCAGTAATTCACAATTTTACTAAAATTCATGTACTAGTATACATGTACAGGTACATTTAAACTACCTCATCTGTTTTTTTCTGTCATTAGTAACTCCATCATTATCATCATCAATTTTCTCTCTTCCCTGTATATGAAGAGTCCATCATGATCTGTCTTCTTCAATGCCGCCATATTGAGGGTTTTAAACATAGATAATAGAGTAAATGAAAGGGATAGGAAACTTCCGTTGCGTGGGTGGATTATTCCATTGAAATTATTAGGTTGCCTAGCAACTTAAGCTAGTTACCCCTGGCTCTCTCCATCTCTGCAGCACTGATTCTCACCTATAGCACTTGCATAGTAGTGATTGCAGTGCCATATGATACTTCAAAGAAATCAGCTGTTATACCACTATCATGCTGTAGCCAAAAATAGCAAGATTTACGCTCTTCTATTGCATTTATTAGCGATTAAAAGTTAAAAAAGTACTAGTTTGCTCTTTGGTCCCCATTATCTCAAAAGCAATATTATAAATGAAAGATTTAAAGCAAGCCCCTATTAAAGAATTCTTTTCTTTAGGTCTTCCAACTTTAATAATTCCAAAAGCTTGTTTTCTCGACATTTTATGCTCAAAAACAAGTAAACTTTCCGTATTTAGTTGGGTACCATTATCTCACTGCTTGAACGAGTAATGACTAAAGAGGCTTCAGATACAAAATCTAGATGAGTTATTCTGGGTCTTCCGCCCATTATCTTGTCTTTGTGAAGCATACTTTTGCTATTACAAGGGACGAATTAAGGCCTAGTCAGGCTAGTCGCCCATTGTGGCGATGGAAAATAACAGCTAGAGTATACTAGTATCCGGATTCCTCCGCTTTCTAGGGTAAATAGCTTGATTTCCCGGGAACGGAAGTTTCCTATCCCTTTCATTTACTCTACTATCTATGGTTTTAAAATAACAATTATTGCCCCGCCCAAAATGAGCCCCTCCCTTGTCATTCCTTTGCAAAGTTTGCATCTGGTTAGCTTGTTCTTTGATCAATGGCAACTAAAACAAGCTCTCCTTCCTATTCTCTGAGTCTCTTTTCTTCTCCTTTGACTATTGGTAATGTTCATTAACTATCTATGTATCATTGAATATGATTTTAGATCA
>NW_003549104.1:5893-7380 GCF_000090795.2 Amphimedon queenslandica | reverse complement strand
CTGCCACCTGGGGCTGTGAACATGAGAAAATTGTACAAGAGATGTACACTTAAGAAGTTGAGCCAAAGCATGCCAATTTTGTTATTTCTGCTAGTGGTTTGGTAATTGATACAGAATATTTTCATATGGGAGCATCGCCTGATGGCATCATTTAATGCATTAGTTGTGGCAATGGCATACTTGAAATGGTGTCCATTTTCATGTCGTGACAAATCATTTCTAGAAGCGGTAGGAGATAAGGGCTTTTTTAAAACGTATAGAGCTAACTGGAGTAACTTATCTGAAAAAGTCACATGCATTGTGACTTTATGTAATCAGAACATGATATGATTATTGAAGGGATCTTCCTGATGATGCATTTATGAGGCGATCCCTTTGAGACAAATGTGATAGAGCCTTGTGGAGATATTTCAATCAAAAATTTGTCTGTGTTGTGCCTTGAGAGCACTTGCTTCATCCATAAATATTTCATAACAGTCAATTATTGCTATGCATTTTCTAAAAATTTTTATAAATTGTACTGGCATAGTTTTGTACAAATGCTCGTGATTCCATTTCAGTAATAGTTTTTATGTCCATCCACTTCTCAAAGTATCATAAAACAGTGCATTCATGAACGTTAACGAGATTTGCAAGTAGCACATTGTCAACATGGAGTCATAATTTCATTAATACCATTAAAAATTGCTTATGAGAAGGTATGACGGTTCAAGGTGTATATGGTACAAATCCAGATACTAACTCAAATATAGTATTTACGATATCAGAGGATGGTAGTCCAGTGAAGTAGCAAACCTCCTTTGGGTCAGACAAGAAACTATATTCTTTTAGATTTTAACTCAGAGCTTAATAAAATATTTTCAATACGCGATGAAAGACAACTTGATTTAAACTTTTCAATATATCCCATAGGCATATCAGTATTGCACACCTGCCCATGACTAACTTGTGATGGAGTCTCAGGAGACATTGGCAATGACAGCTTCAGGTGATGACAGTAGTGGCTCAACTTCATATGATGATGGAAGTAATGAAGCACTACTGAAAAGCTCAGAAATTTAAGCGCATCTTTTTTTACAATTATACCTTGCCAATTGACTTTTGCCCTGCCTTTTTGCACGAACTTAAATGTGCAAAAATAGGAGAATAGGATTGGAGATGTGGGGTCATTGCCCTTAGCTCCACCAATAAAATGTGAGCTACAAATCAATAGAGTCGGTTGCCAGTTTTTCCTGTTGACAGCAGCTACCCACAAATTCCTCTGATTAGGATCGGCAGGAAAGCGATAAAAGTGAAGACCAGAGCCTTTAAAAAATCTATTTAAACAGTAAACTGCAAAACAACATTTACCATAATGCACAATGTTGACAGTAAGTATGGCTGTTACAAGTCATGCCTTTAATTGTGACGTCACGTGCCGAAGGTCTATACCAGGAGTGACCAATCCAACCAAGTGATCATTTGAGGTTGATTTTACAATTATGTTA
>NW_003549104.1:2282-3832 GCF_000090795.2 Amphimedon queenslandica | reverse complement strand
GGAAAAGCTGGTACAGTACTACCAGTAGAATTAAACCTCACAAAAGAACACTAAGTGATTAAAGAGATAGCAATAACACCTGCATCTAATGGATCTGTTGAGAAATTTTCTTCACATTGATGGAAATTTTTTTGGCTTGAAAGATGTTGCCTATCTAATATTATGTTTGAAAAACTCATGTCTAGAAGATGCAACACTAATATTGAGCAAAACTTTTCCAGTAATAATATCTAATACAGGGGCATAATCGTAATCGTAATCATAATCATACTAAATGGCAGGAGTGTAATCGTAATCACATTTAATGACAGGTGTCTTATTGTAATCGTAATCATAATCACTTTTAATGGCAGGTGTGTAATTGTAATCGTAATCATGAATATGTAGTCGACCCCAACCCTGGCAGAAGTGACTGATCAGACTCAGTTATTATCATGTAAATTAGGTTTTAAATGGTAATTCACTTACTACTAATTTCTCAGTACATTTTTCTTCTTTTCTCTGTTACATGGCATACCTTAAGGAGGCAATTATTAGCTTCCGCTTATTTTAGCGGTTTTCACAGCACTGACATTTGGCTGGTACTTAATTTAGCGTTTTTATCATTTGGTATTAATAACTACGTAAGAATGTAAAACATTTTGGGCGAGCCTAAGCAAGCTAGAGATTATGTACTGTGATCTACATGTATGAGCAAGCAAAGAAATTGCGCAAGTCTAAATACAGTAGATCTTGTAGCATTAATCTTCCTTCATTACACTGACTCTGCTCCAAAAATGTAAAGTTACCTTGATTACAATTAGAAGCAGTCACTGAACAAAGAAGATTGTCATCTGCTTTTTCGAAGTCTTTGGACAGCAGTTCAGTCCTATCTTGCTGACCGTTTGCTGCAAATAAGCTCGGAGTTGCTGACATTCGCCAATTTATTCATTGTGACAACACCCGCTTTCAATGAAGTTATTATTAGGGTTAGATATAGTTTAAAGTGCCAGAAGTAACTGATTAGACTGAGTTGCAATTAATTGAGATTGGTTTTTGAAATGTTCCTTGTTTTACTGACTTCACTTCTCTGATTCATAGTATTTATAAAATACCAGTGGGTACCAATCAGACTGAGTTTTAATTGTTCAAAACAGGTTTTATAATGATGTTTCATGTACTGCTCATTTTACACTCTTTGCTTCCTTTTTAGAGTAGTTTTTAAAGCAGAAGTGATAAGACTGAGTACTCATTTCTTTTTCTCGTCTTTTTCAGTTACATAGTATCATTTGTACCAAAAGTGCCTGATTTGACTATCATTTGAGGTTGGGTCTAAAATGTTTAATGTACTACTTACTATTTACTACTTGTTTTTTTTTTCTCAATTTCATTGCATAGTTTATACCAGGACTGACTAATGAGACTGAGTTTTTATCACATCTAATGACTTTCAACTATTGGCTTTTTTCAGTTAAATGAGGTTATCTAGGACTAGTCTGAGTTTGAGTCATTTAGGCTTGCTTTTTCAAATGTTTCATCTTGTAATGACTGAACTATTGGTTTGTTTTTCA
>NW_003549104.1:0-2034 GCF_000090795.2 Amphimedon queenslandica | reverse complement strand
AGCTTATATAATACCACAAGTGACCAATCAGACTGAGTTCTTATTATATGAGGTTGGTTTGTGAAATGTTTTGTTTTACTGACTTTAGACAGTTTCTTTTTTTCTCAGTTTCATAATATAGCTTGTACTAGGAGTGAATGATCAGACTCATCATTATCATGTAAGTGAGGTTTTAAAATGGCAATTCACACACTATTCATTCTTCAGTATTTATTTGTTTTTCTTAGTTTCACAGCTTAGTTTAAAATACCTGAAGTGACTCACTTATCAGACTGAGCTTTTATCAGTCAAGGTTGGTTTTTGAAATGATGTTTTATGTACTGCTCATTTCTCAGTATTAGTTTCTTCTATCCTCAGTTTCATAATACAATATAAAAGACCAGAAGTACTGATCAGACTGACTTCTTTTCATTCAAGTTTGGGTTTTGAAATAATTTGTTTTACTGACTTCAGACTGTTTGTTTCTTCTTTCTCAGTTTTATTGTATAGTTTAGAATACTAGAAGTGACTGAATAGAATGAGTTTTTATTTCTCTCCCTTTCTCAGTTTCATAGTAAAGTTCATAAAACAAAAAGTAACTGATCAGACTAAGTTTTTATCATTTCAAATTGATTTTAAAATGTTTAATGCACTACTTGCTACTCACAACTTGATTCTTCTTTTCTCACTTTCACTGTATAAATATTTACCAACAGACTGATCACACTGAGTTTCTATCAGTTAGGGTTGCTTTAAAAATGGTGTCATATTTTAATGACTGATTTATTGGTTTTCTTCCTTTAACGGTGTAGTTTAACAAGGAGTGACTGATGAGAGACTTAGTATTTATCATTGAAGTTTCCTTTTAAAACGATGTTTTATGTACCACTCATTTCTTGGTATTTCTCTCTTCTTTCCTCAGTTTCATAGTACAATTTAAAATACCAGAAGTGACTGATCAGGCTGAGTTCTTATTATTAAAGGTGGTTTTAGAAATGATGTTTTTGTTTTACTGACTTCTGTTTGTACCAGGAGTGACTGATAAGACTCAGTTATTATTATGTAAGTAAGGTTTTAAAATGGTAATTCACACACTGCTAACTTCTCAGTATTTGTTTCTTCCTTTTTTGAGTATTATAGCATAGATTTAAATACTAGAAGTGACTTATCAGGCTGAGATTGTATTAGTTGATGTTGGTTTTTGACATGAAGTTTTATGTACTACTCTTCAGTATTTGTTTCTTCTTTTCTCAGTTTAATAGCATAGATATTGTGTAGACTACGTAACCGGCTTTGGAAACTGATCAGGTGATCCATTCAAATCAATGTAATAAATCAGGTGCAGTCTCTGTGACAGTGAGAGGTGGACAAAAATTCCTGACATGGCTGCAAAAAATGGTCTTTAGTGAAGTCCTGCAAGCTATTTCACCTGTACTCAGGCTTTTATTATGGGCTTTTATTATATAGGCAGTAGCCTATAAGTAGGATTGAGGTTGGTTTTTCAAGATGGCAGCCATTTCTCTGATTTTCAAACACTCATAACTCTTATATTTTACCTTGCACAGCCTTATCAATGACTTAGATTAGCTCTCCTTCACAGAGCAATTCTCCTGGTACCTTTACAGTAGACTGTATTGTAGCAGGAGCATTTCTGGAGAACAGGTCCAAATTTTAAGTTCTGCAAAATTCTTTAGACTTTTTTCTTCTTTCATCTTCTATGCAATGGATAATGTTTTAAAATAGAGAACAGCTCAAGTTGGCCGGCCAGCTTTGGATCATTCTCCTGTGCTTGGGGTCAGAGACCACAAAGGTGGCTTCAAAAAAAAGCAAGGACAGAGAATAAAATGAAACACAGGATCCAGCTGCAGACACCGCATGGATTTGTAATTTGATGCCATTTTAAATTATGCGCATGTGAACACAATGAAAAATTAACCTAACCACACAATCATAACAGATACCAAGTATACTATTATAAATATTTTAAAAAAGGTAATGGAAAAAAGTAAATAAACATTACAAATAAAAAAGTAGTAGGATTGAATTGGAAAACAG
>NW_003549103.1:5969-7382 GCF_000090795.2 Amphimedon queenslandica | reverse complement strand
TCTTACTTGTAGGATCATTAAATTCAAGGAGATGCTCTTGGATGAAATACAGCAATGGATTTTAGCTTCCTACATAATGGGCAATCATGTTAACGTAAATCTAACAAAGTTATTTGTACATATACATTTGCTATTATATACTGTTGCAGGTGCAAGTTTGTAATAATTAATGGAATCGAATACAAACCTGGATATGTCATAGGCATAAAAACAACTGAGTCTTCCTATGACTTTGACTACGGACTCATTGATGCCATGCTTATGTATGAAGGCTCCAAGATCTTCCTAACAACAATTCTAGAAATAAAGAAATTTCATAAATCACTTTGTACCTTTGAAATTTCCCCCATATAACGTCAAATAAGTGCTTTATGGCCCCTTGTATTGTCATGGAGTGGTACATATACATACCAAATCAGGAAACTTGTACATTATTCAGAAAAATTATTGTTTTAAGTATTTATTGTCTTTATTTTAGTGTGACATGTATTGTTACAAAGTTATTTTCATTTGCTCTTATGTTATGTATGATAAAATATTTCTGCTACAATAAATCACTTGGTTATACTCAAAGGTGTGTGGGGGTGTTGCACAATTATTGTACATGTATTATTGGGATATGGACATACAATGTACATGTATTATTTGCATATAGACATACAATGTACATGTATTATTGGCATATAGACATACTATGTACATGTACTATTAAATGGTTGAAACATACTAAACTATTTACAAAAATACAAATTTAGTATACATATTACATACTGCATGTATGAGTGTCTGAGTGAAAAATAGATAGAAAAATAATAGAACATAATAGTATACAGTATTTGTGTACATGTAGTTTAGTAAACTCTAGTACATGTACATGTACTATTGGCATATGGACATACAATGAACTCGAACATGTATTATTGGCATATGGACATACAATGTACATGTACATGTATTATTGGCATATGGACATACAATGTACATGTACATGTATTATTGGCATATGAACATACAATGTATTATTGGCATATGGACATACAATGTACATGTAATATTGGCATATGGACATACAATGTATTATTGGCATATGGACATACAATGTACATGTACATGTATTTTGGCATATGGACATACAATGAACATGTACATGTATTATTGGCATATGGACATACCATGTACATGTATTATTGGCATATGGACATACAATGAACATGTACATGTATTATTGGCATATGAACATACAATGTATTATTGGCATATGGACATACAATGTACATGTAATATTGGCATATGGACATACAATGTATTATTGGCATATGGACATACAATGTACATGTACATGTATTTTGGCATATGGACATACAATGAACATGTACATGTATTATTGGCATATGGACATACCATGTACATGCA
>NW_003549103.1:0-5959 GCF_000090795.2 Amphimedon queenslandica | reverse complement strand
GACATGTACATGTATTATTGGCATATGGACATACCATGTACATGCATTATTGGCATATGGACATACAATGAACATGTACATGTATTATTGGCATATGGACATACAATGTATTATTGGTATATGGACATACAATGTACATGTAATATTTGCATATCGACATACAATGAACACGTACATGTATTATTGGCATAAGGACATACAATGCACATGTACTATTGGCATATAGACATACAATGAACATGTACATGTATTATTGGCATATGGACATACAATGTACATGTACTATTGGCATATGGACATACAAAGTACATGTACTATTGGCATATGGACATACAATGAACATGTACATGTATTATTAGCATATGGACATACCATGTACATGTATTATTGGGATATGGACATACAATGTACATGTACTATTGGCATATGGACATACAATGAACATGTACATGTATTATTGGCATATGGACATACAATGTACATGTACTATTGGCATATGGACATACAAAGTACATGTATTATTGGCATATGGACATACAATGAACATGTAAATGTATTTTGGCATATGGACATACAATGTACATGTACCATTGGCATATGGACAAACAAAGTACATGTACTATTGGCATATGAACATACAATGAATATGTACATGTATTATTGGCATATGGACATACAATGTACATGTACATGTATTATTGGCATATGGACATACAATGTACATGTACATGTATTATTGACATATGGACATACAATGTATTATTGGCATATGGACATACCATGTACATGTATTATTGGCATATGGACATACAATGTACATGTATTATTGGCATATGGACATACGATGTACATGTACTATTGGCATATGGACATACAATGAACATGTACATGTATTATTGGCATATGGACATACAATGTACATGTACTATTGGCATATGGACATACAAAGTACATGTACTATTGGCATATGGACATACAATGAATATGTAGATGTTTATCGGCATATGGACATACAATGTACTTGTACATGTATTATTGGCATATGGACATACAATGTACATGTACTAAATGGTTGAAACATACTAAACTATTTACAAAAATAGAAATATAGTATACATATTACATGTTACATTTATGAGTGTCTGACTTAAAAATAGATAGAAAAATAATAGAACATAATAGTATACAGTATTTGTGTACATGTAGTTTAGTAAACCCTAGTACATGTACATGTACTATTGGCATATGGACATACAATGAACATGTACATGTATTATTGGCATATGGACATACAATGTACTATTGGCATATGGACATACAATGAACATGAACGTGTATTATTGGCATATGGACATACAATGTATTATTGGCATATGGACATACAATGTACATGTACATGTATTATTGGCATATGGGCATACAATGTACATGTACATGTATTATTGGCATATGGACAAACAATGTATTATTGGCATATGGACATACAATGTACATGTACATGTCTTATTGGCATATGGGCATACAATGTACATGTACATGTATTATTGGCATATGGACATACAATGTATCATTGGCATATGGACATACAATGAACATGTACATGTATTATTGGCATATGGACATACAATGTACATGTACATGTAATATTGGCATATGGACATACAATGTACATGTACTATTAGTATATGGACATACAATGAACATGTACATGTATTATTGGCATATGGACATACAATGTACATGTATTATTGGCATATGGGCATACAATGTACATGTATGTATTGGCATACAAAACTTTTCCTGTTTAAGATTCTCACGATTCCGATCATAAGCTATTTTATCTAGTTGAGTACATAATACTCAGAAATAGTGTCATTTTGGCATTTTTTAGTATCATGTATTCATGATGGGATCCACCCATTATTGCAATTATTATTGACGGTTATAATATTGCCAGTTTTATTTTGAACCGCCAATCTGCCAAATTTAATTTTCCGCCAAATTTTCCGGCTATACGGTAATTGCTTTGTGTGCATTAATTTTATTTACTCACTATTGTCCATCATTTGCATCAATGAAAGTACATATTGGTGCATCTTCAAGAGGAGGAAGTACTGTTGGTTCTACTACATGTAGTTCTAAAAAGACTCAAATGGATCACTAGTTTCGGCATCATGCCTGTAGCCTACAGCTTGAACCCTATTACATGTAGTGTCTAATTCATGCGTAATGCGTGTAAAACCCTATTACATGTAGTGTCTAATTACATGTATCATGCCTACAGCTTGAACCCTATTACATGTAGTGTCTAATTGCATTACAGGCAAAACATTATATTCCTGTAATGCATTATTATACAATTTTTGTGTTGTGCAGTGTACAATACAACTTGGGGTATCAAAAGGCCACCTCCCTTGCTCCAGTAATTAATTATTATCTTAAGGACATGGTGCAGCTAGGCCAAAGGAGGCAAATCTACATGTACAAATGTTTATGTAGTAAATATTAACATTATTGGGACTAAATTTTTGTAGTACAAATTAAGGTTCCCCACCCAAGAAACTGTGTAATTATCAGTATACATTTTACATGTAAAATATAAAAGTACATGTACAATACTGTTTTGAAATAGTATGCAGGAGTTATACAATGTTTAAATGGCTATCATAACACAAGCACGCCACATGTATGCCTCCTATCTGTCTCTCACTTACAATGAAGGGTTTCCCCTAAAGAGTATACTGTATAAGATGAATTGTTGACAGGGATTTTATATTGGCGGGTACATAAAAACACCAAAATAGAATCCACAAGCAATATTTCCATTTATGCGTGTGACTACACCTACATTAATTTAGCTAAATGTAGCTAGCTAACATGGCTTCGCTATGTTTTCTTAAGCCAGTCTCTAAACCAGGTCATAAAGAATACAATCTTGCAGAAAAGGTACCGTCTTTCTCTCATGATATGTTGTTAACGAACCATAACCACTTATGCAAAACCCCGCTTAAAGGTGGGGATATAATTAAATTGTTAGAAGCCGCCAATATTAAATAAATCCGCCAATAAGCTAGCCATCACAAAACCACCAAAGAAAACTCCAGTCAACAAATCCTGTTATACGGTAGTTACAACTGTTGTATGCCTATGCATTGTACATGATTAGGCATTAACAATCAAAGATTAAAAAGAATATTATAGTAAATATAGACAATGTACATTGTAATATCTTGTGTAATTGCTCTTTGTTTCACGAAGCGATACAATAGGATCATATTCTACAATAAAAATAAAATAAGTTACCATTTTATGCATAGACGATACAATACATTATTATAATGGTAAGCAATATACTATATTATTTTAAGAAGAAAGGAATGCTACTCCTTCTGTGCAGGACAGTATGGAAGGGAAGTGGAATTGATGGGTTTATTCCTTGTGATATATTGTACCATGGAACAAATAAGTTTTTGCTTGTCACATATTTGTGACAGGCATTATTTCTTGGTTTATTTTAGGCATTATTTGTCACAGGTTTCTTAATGAAGCTCACCAGCTCCAGCAATAATTTCATCACACTCCTCAATCATACACTACATGGGTATTAATAAGAATTAAAATACAAAATATTTCAATTACTTACACATAAAACAATTATGATAAAAATATAAAAACATAAGTCATACATGCATAGTTCAAACATAAAGGGGAGAGACAGTGCATTGTGGTGAAGCAGTGCCAATGCAACATTAATTAGGCTCTAACACTTCATAGACTCTTATTATTTGGTCTTGCTATAGGAATGCAGTAGATTACACATGCAATTCAATTTAGTTAAGCAAATGTAGATGTACTGTACATGTACTCATAATATAAATAACATTACATAATAGTTATAGTACAGTAAAGAGTGGTGTATGGTTGTTGAGACACCACCCCTCGTGCTGTTATCAACCATACAGCACTCTTTACAATGCTATAATTAATAATATATGGGATATAGTGGGTGCACCAAAGGCACCCACCAAATGCATTCCTAGAGAAGTTTTTTCGAGTCTTCAAGGTTGAGACAAAGCCAGCACAAACATTTAAAAGGTCGCAAGACAATTTTCTTTGCCACATAACACGGACTTGGCTACCTGACGATCAATACAAGAACATCTCTGGGTACTAAAAGACAGCAAAATGCCAACAATGGTGGTAAAGGAGTGTTGTGAGTCTGTTCCGCAACAGGTAGAGCAGTTTCATTTCTTTTCTGGTCACAAAGAGCTTCTCACCCAGTACTGGCCAGCCATTGTGAAGCTAACCAACTGACACTAACTTCCAGTGCAGTACTAGTGCTGTATGCAATATAACGGAACAGGTGGTGCTTTTGATGCGCCCACGTAGTATACTATTAGAAAGGCATATTATGCTAGAGATAAAACAATTTAGTGCTGTGCAGCTGTAATTACCATTCTACCTATACTACAAGTATATGAATATTAATCATAAGCAAGCACATGGCACAGCTTTTATAAAAGGCTGCATCACATTTTGCAGACTTGCAGTTGTCAGAGGGAGTATAAAAAATAGTATGGCAATAAATAATATTATCAGTAAGTCACTTTCTAATTTCATACCTTATTTTTAATTAAATAGGAATATTACCCCCGGCCATCCTAACCTTACATTTTTTGGTCTTAATATTCAAACAGAAAGTAACTTACTTCTAATGTTGCATGCATTGTATATAATTTTTTTATAGCTTTGTTGTGCATACACAATGCATTCAAGAATGCTATTAATGTAATTCTTTACATAAAAAGCATTATTACTGCTGGACAGTAAGCAGTGCAATAAGTAAATAACTCTTATATGTATTTTTCTATTTTGCTGTAGTTTATAAAAGAAACCTACACGTACTTTACTGAGGAGGCAGAGGAGCCATAACTTACACTAATTTTACAGACTATAAAATAGATTATTTACAATTTTACATTTACATGTATATTTAATTTGTTTAATTTTAAAATTCAAGCAACAAAGGCCGGACAGCAGTCACAGCACTTATCTTAGCTAGTCTAAATAGTTGTCAACAAGTCGTTGAATTACTGCTTAATGAATAAGATAACTTTAAAAACTTATCAATCATTGGCAGAAAATAACAGATGCTATTCATGTAACTACTACTGGTTATGGCTAGAAATTAGGTCTATCTCTAGTCTCTACAGCAACAATATGCTAACCAGCTGCAACTATATAAAAACAAGGCTTTGGTTAGCTTAGCATACAAGTAGGAAACCCTTCATGTAAATAGATGACAGAACTTAGAGACATAAAGGAGGAGGGAGGGATACAATACATTATACATCTATGGTACAGTGTCCTTCAGTTATGATAGCCACATTTAGCTTTGTCTTAATTAGTTTGTACATGTAGCTACCACTTGGCAAATGTAAAACATTAAGGGGCAAGCAAAAGGATTAACATTTCGATTAGCAATATACAATGTCTATATATAGACAATGATGTAGTGGCTATTAATGTTGCACAAATGTTGAGTCTCGCTCCTTCTTCTCTCCCAAATCCCGATCATGCTCATTACGAAGAAGACAAAATGTGTGAACATTGTTTGAGTGTACATGTATGCACATTTACAATGTATTATTACTTTACCAATAATTGACTAATTTCATAGTTATGATTTTCAAAATTATGACAAAATGGCTACCATATGTTACCAATTAAACGCCCAGGCATTTACTTCTTAGCAGCAAAAAAATCGTTGAAAAAATAATAAAAAGGTGACCCTGAGCAGAAATTGAATTGCAACTCCAGGCAAGTTAGACCAGGCTCTAACTTTTAAGCACATTCCATGTATCTAACAGTCGGGCATTATTTTTGGTAGAAATATGCATATCTATAGCCAGAATAATATTAATGACAGACATTTATTTGGACCAGGCGTTTATATGGT
>NW_003549102.1:6117-7384 GCF_000090795.2 Amphimedon queenslandica | reverse complement strand
CGGACGTTGTTCTTCAATCCAAGGTAAGTTTTAAGCTGTTTATCAGCTATAATACTTATTAATATTATCAGATATTAATACATCAGCAACAAAATGCTTCAAATGCTTTTTGATATTGATTGCTAGGGCAGTAACAAGGTGACTTCTGGTTAACATTAGGTGACTTCTGGTTGTATAATTCAAAGGATAAGTTAAATTGTTGAAGGAAAAAAATAAAATGAGCTTGCACCATGTTGATACACCTGCTGAGTGCCAGTAGGAATTGAACATGACAAGGTACAAGTATGAGTGGTGGCTGGAAAGCCTCAAAAGAGAAGAGGCAGCATTTTGAAATCTCTCCTTTCTAAACAACTAGAGTTAAAGCAACAAGTTTTAACAATCCCTCTAATTTCAGAACCAGATTCTATATTTCTAGCCTAAAATGTATGTGAAGCTGCTTTACTTGCAAGTAGCTTCAAATGTAATAAAATTGAGTATGAAGCATATTAATCATCATCACTTCTGTTATATATATATAGCCTTATCTTGGTTGAAATAAAAATAAATCCTGCAAGCCATCAGATGGACCAACACCGCCTCCTCCAGCTACAACTCCATTGGCACTGGCCACAGCATAACACATTGTGAGTTGACCATGGATATAGTGTGAGTTGATACAATTGAGTATTAGGCATATTAATGATGGACCCCTTACAAATTTCTGTCTTCTCCAAAAACAGTTAATAGTCATGTCAAGGATGGCTAATTATTTAGAGCAACTTTGCCATCCATTTATTAAAAATAATAAGATTTATAACTTGTCTTATATTTTCACTTGTGCTGATGAAATCAAGGAACATTCATATATGTCAGAACATAAAGACAACCACATCCATCATGGAGCACATGTATGTAAGAAATTGATTCTAGCAGAATCTGGAACATTCTATTATATATGTGAGTATTCTTTAGGCCAATCTAGGCCAATACTTAAAGCCCAGCATACACTAGGTAACATGTCACTAACAACATTTGTGGTTGCATTCTTTGGCTTTGTAATCAACATGCTGCTATTTCTGGCAAGATGTTGCTTACATAATTTAAAGTACCACAAATTTTGCTAGCAACATGTTGCCTGGACCTAGTGTATGTTGGGTTTAACAGAGCCTTCTAGATTAATAAACATTAGAAGATAAAAGGAGATGACCAGCAAGGTATTAAATCAATTGTTTCTCTTTAAAATATTAATACCATATATATATATTTGCTACATCATCATCTTCATCTG
>NW_003549102.1:0-1836 GCF_000090795.2 Amphimedon queenslandica | reverse complement strand
CTGAACTTGACAATAACTACATGCGTCAATCATTCAAGACATTATGGGAAGACAGAGTTTTAATGGAGAGAGGATTCACTGCTCNCACTAGTCAAGGACATAGGGTTTAAATACAAGAAAGTGAATGACAAAAAGTGCTACTATTAGGAGATGCCATATCACTGAGCAGAGAATATCTTACCTGCGCAAGATGATACAAAATAGAGCCGACAAAAAACCAATGGTCTCCCCAGGGCCAATGCCTATGATGGCTAATGACATTTGGCTTCATTAGCACACAATACTGCAACTGAACTGAAGGTACTGGAGGGGAATGGGCCACCCATCTGCTAAAGGTACATGGAAGCGTTTTATAAATTTTGGAGCGAGAACCAATTACAATCTTTGTAACATAAAGTTCAATTAATAAAATTCGAGCCAGGGAGTTTAAAAAATTGTCAATATCAGGCTACATGTAGACACCTCAGGTAAGCATGGGAGTGCCTCATATTCATCTTCACTCATATTCAATAAAGCATCAATCCTCTCCTTCTCATGCCTCTTTAATCTTAACTCAGCACACAGTCAAATGCAAAGATGAGTTGTGTCTCCTTAACACTGTAGGAGATATAGAAGGAATGAAATCTGTCTACTCTAATGGGGAAAATAATTTAAATCACCTTGACATTAACCTTTCAATCTTGATATTACAACAAAATGAGTGATGACATCTTTTAAATGTGCTCCTGTCTGCAGGCATTTCATGAATACTAAGATGATAGGAATACTGATAATCCAGTGTTGATAAACAAAGCAATGGATCAGATTAAATGATGAAGTTGAAACCAATTCTATTTTTTAACAACAGAAAGCTCAATTAAGAAAATTTGACCTATAGTGAGTTTGCAAAAATTGTCAAAGTCAGGCTACACTCCTTAGGTGAGCAGTAGCTCCAAGGCACTGTCCACCAACCCAAAATGATAATCATCAATTTAAAATAAAGATGAGTTGTTTCTCCTAATACTGTAGGAAATATTGAAGGAATGAAGACTGTCTACTCTAATGAGGGAGATACCTTGAATCACTCAGTAAAGACAAAACTGAAGACATTTAAACAAATGGCATGGAAGCTGTACAAGTATGCACTTCTTACAAGAAAAGCTGTACTTATCACAGAAACTATACAAGTATTGATGAATTTAGAAAAATTTAATTATAATTATTAATTAATTTTTAAAATTAATTAATTTATAATTAAGTTTTTGCTAATGTAATTTTGCACTTATTCTGTACTCTTTGGAAAGGAGTACAAAACTCGTTCAGACAAACACTTATGACGATGAACTGTCGCAATTGTTTCAATCAGCTCTGGTTGAGGCATCCGTTAATAGGATAACAGAGAAGCAAGCCTGGGATGCTGATGACATCACTATCATCAAATGGTTGGCTTACTTGGCAGGTTACAAGCAAGCTAATCTGGATAGTGTTTTGGGACTCAAATGTTCCCAAGTCATCGACCCTGTTGCTTCAAGGTAGGTTTTTATTTTCCACTGCACATGATCTTACATCAGTACATCTTCTGTTATGTATTGAGAAATTATGAGAAGACAGAGTCTTTAAGGGACAAAGGACATTATCATTAATGCTAAGAATAGTGAAGGGCATGGGGTTTAAATACAAGAAAGTCAATGATAATAAGTGCTACTTTTAGGAGATGCCACATATCATCCACCAGAAAATATCTTACCTGAGCAAGATGATACAAAATAGAGCCGACAAAAAACCAATAGCCTCCTCAGGGCCAATGCCAATGATGGCTAATAAGATTTGTCTTCATTAGCACACAATACTGTAACT
>NW_003549101.1:4756-7386 GCF_000090795.2 Amphimedon queenslandica | reverse complement strand
TTCATCAGTTGAGGTTTGTCTCCTTGAATTAAGAACAGCTTCTGCTCTGCTACCTGGACATCACTCAGACAATCCAAATTATCTATCAATTGTATAAAGTACAGTCACTCAGTCAGTCAATAATACTCTTACCCATTGAAGGGATCAGGTAGTTAAATTGTAATCCAATGGTACTAGTCTCTTTCATTTGACTCCATTGCTCCCTCTCCTTCATTAGTTTGGCAGTATACAATTCATTATCAGCAACTTCACTTTTCAATTCTAAATATTCTCTCATATAATATACACATTGATGACAACACTCTAACCTTTAGTGATCTGTTTCTCCTGGAGATATTTTTCCTCTAATTTTTCCTTCTCTTCCTCTACTTGTTTCTTCTCTTCTTCTATTTCAGTTATATATATTTCATAATCAGCAACTTTAACTTTCAGTTTCTCATAATCTTCTACATTAATAGAATCATCTAAAATTATGTACTGATGATACACTAACCAGTAATAATCTGTTTCTCTTCTTGTAACTGTGCCTGTGCTTTTAACACCTCTTCCAATTTCTCACTCTTTACAGTTTCAATTTTGTCAAAGTTAGCTGAAAAGATAACAAGAATAATCATACATGTACAATGTACATGCATAATGTGTATAAACATAATGTGTATAATGTGTACATGTACATGTACATGTATACGTACACGTACATGTAGCTAGAAAATTTGATGCAGCAACAAGCATGTACATTGTATGCTTATGTACAATGTATTTCAGTAAATCTAGCTCCATTCATCAATGGGTGATTGTGGTAGCATAAAATTTAAGATTTTGGTAAAATTCTTAAAAATTCAAGTCAGAATCACCTCAAACTTTCTATATAGCATAAGGATATCAATATGCATAAAATATGTAATAAAGTTGGGGGTGAGTCCAGAGGCATTTTTTTGAAAAAAAACCATGGGCTATAATAGTGAATTGCATTTTAAAAAATATTTAAAGGGTGTTGAAAAATTTTTATGAAAATCATTCGGCCAAAATCATACACTCCAAATTTCTATAGCTATACATTACATTACATTACACATATACATGTACATGTACCTTGTTTATTGGCCTCAGTCAGTGCCTCCTGTAGTGATACTTTGTTCTGATGAGCCACTTGTAGTTCTTGATGTAAAGACTGGATGTATCTCTGAAGCTTCATTTCCTTCTTTGTGGGATATTCTATTAGCTGATCCATCCACCATGTTCTGGTCTTGCTGTATGTTGAATACTTTTCTTGATATTTCTTACTAGTGAGATCATTACCATCCAGTACTGACTGCACTATCCACTCACCAGCTTCAATATACACTGAAATAAGGAGAATATTAAATTAAAAAGAAGTCTGTAACAATCCTCATTATAATGTGATTTCAATTATTATTATTATTTTACCTAATTCAATTATCATTGTTAGTCTATTAGTATCAGTGATAAGTGTACTCGTTGGCTCCTCCACTCCTCCTCCAACATCTTTCCATTCAAACTCTTCATATCCTCCAACAATTACTAGCCACGCACAGTGTGGAGACATTGTGACTGCTGTGAGTGAGTGATAGTATCTACCAGTAACAGATTCAGGTAGAGGAATCTGTAGACAATGAGAAATAATACTGATATACATGTACATGTGTACATGCATAGTTCTGCCTATGGTGGTCAGAGGTGGTCGGGACAACCACCTCAACAAATGAACCAACCAGTTCATCATACTTAGACCTACTATGCAATTAATATTAGTAACCATGCCTAAAGCATGATATTGTAGTCTACTAGTGTAGTGTAATAAATATAAAAGGAACAATATTAGTCTCCAACCACCTATAATTTATTTTTAGGCAGAAACCTGTACATGTATTTCATATTTACATGTATGCATATACATGTACATACACATGTACATGTACACATACCTTCTTACAACTGAACTGACCAGTAGTAAAATCATCAAATAACAAACATTCATTCACTACTTGACTGTTATTATCCCGTCCCCCAATCACTACTAGTGCAGGTGAGGTAGAGTCACCATTGATAATAGCACTAGCATGAGTATATCTCTCCTTAGTCCAGAGTCCCTCACCAGATATTGATCCTTTTTTAATACTCTCCCAATGCTAAATACAAAGAATAAACATAATACCTTATAAGGTAAAACAAGTGATTTTGAGCTAACAAAACCCATATCTAAATTCCAAAACTAAAACTCTCCAATTTCTGATAAAAAAAGAATTAGTGTAAATGTGGCCTTAGATTAATTTACATGTATATTATGTCAAAGCTAGAAAGACTACGACTGTATAAAAAAAATTTATAATTTCAAAGCTTTTTTCAAAAGTTTGTTAATTTTCAATACATCCATTAATTTTTAATCATAATACATCGCACAAAAAAGCTGATGTGATAATGTATTGTACATTAATACTAATAATAACTTACTATTGTATTATGTGTCACATTAAATATGTACACATTATTAGTCGCTATAACAAGACCATCGTCAGCTACTAGTCCTCCTAACATTATTCCTTTATTTTGATTTATTTTGTTGATTGTAATTCACTAGTTGGTGGACAACACTGTCCACTGACAGATGG
>NW_003549101.1:0-1105 GCF_000090795.2 Amphimedon queenslandica | reverse complement strand
TATCCTCTATATTAATAGACTCATCTAATATTATGTACTATAATCATACACTAACCAGTAATAATCTGTTTCTCTTGTAGTACTATTTCCAATTTCTCATTCATAATAACTAGTGTATTTCCATCAACTTTAGAGCCTAAAAAATCATAATTATACATGTAGTCATAATGTCACATTAAATTGTTATCTTATTACATGTAGCAATGTACATATGTAGCTAAAATTGGTACAATATGTAATTCAAAATTTCTACAAATTCATAGAGTTGGTAATCTGTGGTAGTGCAAAGGGTCAAAATTAGCCAAACTTAAAACATTTTTCCAATATTTTACATTCCAAATTTTTTCTACATGCAGATACCGTAGGTCGGGATATATTTGCACCTGCAATTATTCGCTGTCATAAAAATTTCAATTAAAAACCATGGAAACTGAGGTGTTTTTTTAATTGAAAATTGCGTGATATTGAAGGAAAGCACCTTATTGCAGTGTTCTCAAGCTTTTGTTTTACTTGTGTTACTAAGCCTTGGTCTCTTTGGAGCTAGCAACAATTTGCAGCAAAGAGGCTGAAAAAGCTCTGAGGTACATTATAGAGGTCCATACAAGAAGTTTACAGATGCTATTGGTGAATGGCTCCACTAAAGCTGCTAAAGACCAGATGAATAGCTGAACACTAAACACTTGGTTTTATTGTCATAGCAAGACTCTAAAACTTTCCATGGTTTTAATTGAATTTTTCATGACCACGAATAACTGCAGCCGTGAATATATCCTGACCTACGGTATATATGTTATACATGTACATGTACATGTATGTCACACTCACTGTATATGCATGTACATGTACATGTACCTTGTTTATTGGCCTCAGTCAGAGCCTCCTGTAGTGATACTTTGTTCTGATGAGCCACTTGTAGTTCTTGATGCAAAGACTGGATGTATCTCTGAAGCTTCATTTCCTTCTCTGTGGAATATTCTATTAGCTGATCCATCCACCAAGTTCTGGTCTTGCTGTATGATGAATACTTTTCTTGATATTTCTTACTAGTGAGATCATTACCATCCAGTACTGACTGTACTACCCACTCACCAGCTTCAATATTATA
>NW_003549100.1:4925-7387 GCF_000090795.2 Amphimedon queenslandica | reverse complement strand
GAGAGAGAAAGAGAGAGAGAGAGAGAGAGAGAGAGAGAGAGAGAGGGAGGGAGAGAGGAGATAAGATGAGTACATTGTGTATGATAGTATTAAAATTAGTTTATTAGTTTACTTGCTATCATCATCAGGAGAAGGTGACAACTAAAATAGAAATAAATAAATAAAATTAATAATAATAATAATAATAATAATAATAATAAAGTACATGAGTCCCTACCTGTACTGAGGTGATGTGTCCAGAGTGTCCACTAAGAACAGCTAAAGGAGATGAAGTGTGTCCACACCAAACCCTCACCAGTTTATCAAGACTACCAGTAGCTATCAGTGTGTTGTCCCAACACACTGAGAGGTCAGTTATTTCAGCATGATGTCCTCTTAGTGTTGTCACCAACTGACCAGTCCTGCTACACCATATCTTAGCTAGATCATCATCAGCACCCTAGGGAGGGGGAGGGGTGTAGGCAGGATTTTTTTTAAAAAGGGTGCAGATGCGCACCGCAAAATTTTGCAAAACCACACCCTTTTAAGGTGTGACCACACCTATTTTCCAATAAGGCAAACTTCCTTCCAAAAGCAGCTTATTATATTGTTACTTTTAAATTTTGATTTAAAAAGGGGGGCATTTTCCCCCTTTGCCTATGCCCCCTTGGAGGGCAGGGGGTTCAGGGGAGGGGAATGATTGGAATGAGAATACAGTGTACATGATATACCAGTAATGGAGGACTAACAGTAATGATCCTTTGACCAGTTGAATCAAATGAGAGACAAAACACTGGAGCAAGATGACCTAGTATCACTGTGTGCTGTGTGTGTAGGGTTACCATGGTAACGGGAGGGTTCGTTAATACATGTACATGTACCTTTTTCATTTTAGTGAAGTTGATTGGTTGAATTAGAAGAGAAGCCATAGAAGGAATGGAAGAAAGACGAGTTGAATGTAATAAAGTACCTAATAACAATAATAATAATAATAATAATAATAATAATAATAATAATAATAATAATAATAAACTTACAGAGGTGTAGTGTGCTATCTTTTTGTAAGTGATCAGTTGTGAAATCATGTTTTTGATTAGTTAACTTTAACAAACTAGAACTAACTGAGAGAGAGAGAGAATCAGAAAATGGAGGGTATGTTATATTGGACAATCACCAAAATAATTATATTAATAATCTTACCATTATTCTTATTGTTATTATTATTATAAATAAATGATGATATCTCATTCCCAATTAGTGAATGACCTCCTCCTCCTCCTCTTCTAATGGAACCTGATGACTCCAACTGAGAGCACAACTCATTACACAATAATAATAAATAATCTGAGGATATGTGGACATTTCTCTTAGACTAGAGAGAGAGAGGTTCATTAATAATTAATTATTGACCACACCCACTAATTAAATATGCGCGTTTCACCATAGATATTATAGACTACGTAACCGGGATTGGAAACAAGGTCACGTGATCCATTCAAACCAGTACAAACCGGCTGACACAGGGTCCGTGATTGGATTTTGGTGGGTGTGGTCAAAAAATGGCTACTCATCGACGACATTCAAAGGAAGACTGTATTTAAACCAATGTTGATTTTTTGTTATTTTAATAATATTTCAATACTTTAGTGTTTGTGTAACATGACTATAATGAAAAAAATAATGATACCATTGTTATTTTGCAAATATACTGTGATATTGTTCAAATTTCTGTTACTTGCAAATTTTCAAAACTTTTTGTACCTGTTGCTCCATTACACGGGTAAAAATAGACTAACAAGATCATTGGAAATGTTTCTACAATCATTGTGCATGGAACTGTCATAGTTTCATTTACTGATTTGCTATGTCAGAGGAGTAATATCTGAAATACTGTTTCTGCGAACAGTCCACTGTCGTACCTGTTACAGCTTTTACAAAACAAGCAGAGGTTTCTCCTTTTGGGTGATGATAGGGTGATATTGTGTGCATGGAATTGGGGGGGTTAGCATTTTAATTCATGCATTGTATTTGACTACAGTACTGCTTTAAAACCAAAAATTCATTATTTCCGCATAAAAAGCAAGCCACATGGTCAAATTTATTCTATTTAACGCCCAATTCAATCACGGACGTTGTCCACCAGGGAATCCTAGTTTCCAATCCCGGTTACGTAGTCTATAATATCTATGGTTTCACACTTACAATATAATAGAGCGGTTTCAGTGACGTCACCTTATGACGTCATAATTACTTCCGTATGGCAAAAATTGATGAGCCTCACTCGTTTACAGCAGTAAAGTTACTTCTTCTATAACTTCTTTCATACAGTACAAGGCAGAAAATGAGTAAAGTTATAGCAGTAGTAAGCAGAAAAGTAGCGATAGAAATAATTATAGGAGTAACAAGACAAGGCTGTGTTCACTTCGGCCGCTTCACTGGTTCTCTATCCGAGGAATTTTTGCTTCCTTTGCATCCCTGGGTTT
>NW_003549100.1:1807-4463 GCF_000090795.2 Amphimedon queenslandica | reverse complement strand
AGAGACACATTAGTAACAATAGATACACCAAAATAAGCTTCAGTGGCCAATAGCACCACTTTTACAGTACACGGTTGGGGGACAAGATGGCGCTCTAGAGAGAAAGACGGCCAAAGCCTTCTCTATCTCTCCATCTTTCCCAGAGCTCAGGAAAGAGAAGGATTCTTCTCTCTCTTTCCTCTCACCTCCTTTTCTTCCAACTCTTCTATCAGTACCTGTAACAAGATAGAAAAAGAACAAGAATGAGTAACCACGTGTAATGGCGTGTCTCTTCTCTTCAAAAACAAACAGAAAAGACTCGCCCGTCTTTGTCCCACCTTAGCCGCTCTCCTACAAGAGCTCTCTTCTAGGAAACGGGCTATTAGAAAGAAAATCTCTAAATAGAGAGAATGAATGATTTAAGGAGCTATTGGCAGCCATTACAAGGAGATATTAAAAGAAAAGAGAAGAGATACTGCTCTTCTCTCTCCTTCAAACTGACCATTCCTCCTGGCCTCCTCTCCTCAAGACATTGCTCATTCATATTGTACTGAGGGGCGGAGTCAGTTATTAAACTAGTTTAATAACTAGTCTATTGTTTATTTATAACTAGGGTGGGGCTCAGTGCAGTGCTAGTGCTTTGCAAATTTGCTAGGGCGTAGCTGCTCTACCTCAGCAAAAATGTCAACCAAACCAGAGGAGCTGAAGAGTGCCTTTGACAGAGAACTTAGTGAGTAGATATTCATAATAATTATTTTATTAGTATTATTAATGATAGATATTAGTGATTTTCAATTGGTATGGGAAAAAGCTGGTGTTCTTTCAGGACGCTGGGACTCTATTGGTATTCTGTTAGGAATCAGCCCTAATAAGATAGATGAGATTGAAGCAGAAGGCAAGCCGCCAAGAACTTGTCTACGGAAAGTATTTGATTGCTGGTTGAGTAGGAACTATGACTATAAGAGTCATGGTGTCCCTACATTAAGAATGCTGTGTAACTCCATTAAAAGTAATAGTGGAGGAGCTGATCCAGCTCTAGCTGATGAAATAGCAAAAGAATATGCCATTAATCTTATTAGTAGTGGAGAAGCTACTACATCACCAGTTGATATTTCATCTTCTAAAGGTAAATAAATTATATGATAATCAATGATCATTTATTTATTTTAGAAGGTACTCCAACTGTTGAGTTACCAGTTCCTACTTCACCTCAATCTGAGTCTTCAGTTGTTTACGTTAAGAAAAAATCAATTGAATATTTACCTAAAAATACAATGGCACGAATGATTGGAGACCTAAAAGAAATTTACCTTGATAATATGTATCATACAGAGAAGTCTTTTTGTTCTATTGATGTCTCAGAAGTTGTTGATTTTACTCAACATTACATCTCACTTTTACTCAGTCCACGTTTTCAAAAACCACTAATGATTGAGTCAATCGAAAAAGAGTTTGACCATGTTAAAACAATGAGTCAGCTGTTTAAAACATTACGGAAAAATGTCTCGTGGTTTAATTTTGAACTTGTTGTCAAGTTAGTCAATACTTTCATTACTGATGAGAGAGATTTACAGAGGAAGTGGTCCACATATCGGGAGAAATTAAAAGATTATTTTAAGAATAATAATACTCCAGCAGTTCAAATTGCAGACTCAATTGAGTTTGGTCTTTCTGATGTTCCAGGCACTAAAGTAATGATTGCTAAGGTTGCCAGAGACGACTACACATTAAATGATTTATATTTCTTTCACAAGCTAATCGCTGATGCACTTGAAGTTCCAGAATATAATTTTCATTTTTGTACAATTCAAAATGGCTGCATGGAATTAAAATATTCCATTCCTGATTTTTTTTATTCTGTTCTCTTTCCATTAACCAATCAACAGTGTCATTCATTGGCTGAGATTGGAATCATAAAAATTACTTGTCATGAATATGTACATGAAATGAAGCAGGTATGTTAATAATTAAGATAATAATTGTAACCTTTTAAAATTACAGTTGCCAGAAAATCAATTAAAGAAGCTACATGATTCTTTTATTGGTAATTATCATTATTAACCGTTATTTATGATATATTATATAGATATTTATGATCCTCTCTGGTATGAGAATACCAGCACTCCATTGAATGAAGCATGTTGGAGAGGATTAAAAGATGAAGGGCAACGATTGATTGACAAGACTGGCCTTCAGGAAAGAGGTAAAAATGGATGGAGTCCACCATTAGCTGCTTCATATGGTGGCCACATTGATGTCCTCTGTCTCCTCATTGATGTTTATCATTGCGATCCTTCACAAGGTGATGATGATGGTGTTATTAGTTTACACATGGCCTCATATAAAGGCCATCTCAATATTGCGCAGTATCTAGTTAATGAATGTCACGTTGATCCAGACATAGCAGATAGCTCTGGTAACACGGGATTGCTTTATTCAGCACTGGGTGGTCACGTTGATCTCGTGATTATGTTTTTAAAGAAGAAGTGTAACGTGTCTCAGGTGAATAGAGAAGGATCGACTTTATCATTATTAGCATGTAAGAGTGGAGAGGTAGCATTAGTTAATCAGCTTAAGCAGTTTGGTATTTTCTCAGAAGATGACATAGATTTTAACGGATGTGGAATAGTACATTATTGTGCTATGAGTGATGGTGTAGAGCTTCTAGAGTATCTTT
>NW_003549100.1:0-1787 GCF_000090795.2 Amphimedon queenslandica | reverse complement strand
AGGGTCGGTTTGCAGTACATTATGCTGCTTTATCAGGTTCACCTACTCTACTCAGTTATACTGTATCTGAGTATAGGTTGAATGCCAGTCAACCAGACTACAAAGGTGTAGTACCATTAGCATTAGCTTGTATGTCAGGTAGTATCAATGCAGTAGAATGTATTATGAATACTACTGACATTGATATTAATATAACCTGTAATGAGGGTAGAACACCTCTTCATTATTCATGTCGTCATGGTAATGTTGATCTCAGTCAATATCTCATTGAAGTACAAGACAGTGACATTAACATAACAGATAATAAGAAATGGAATGCATTGACTCATAGTGCTGAGAATGGTAACATGAAGCTAGTCCAATACCTCATTAATAACCATCAATTGCCTCTCACATCATTTGCATTACTTCAAGCAGTGCGTAGTACTAAACTATCATTAATTAAATTATTAGTTAATGATTATAAACTAGATCCTCAAGTTAAAGCTGGTGACAGTATGCAAGCAGTTCATTGTGCAGCTCAAGTTGGTGCTATTGATGTCTTAGAGTATTTAGTAAAAGATTGTGGATGTGATTTGGATAAAGTAGGTGGAGCATACAAGAGGAATGTGTTTCATTATTCTACATTGAATGGTCATTTTTCATTTATTAAATATATAATTAATAATTATCCACAATATACTAGTCTATTACATTCTACTGATGATAATGATACTCTACCAATTCATGATGCCTGTATTAGTGGTGTAATACAACTAGTGACATTTCTAATTGATGTAATGAAATGTGATGTCACTACTGAAGATAAGCATGGCTACACTTGTGTCACATGGGCATGTACCTCTGGTAATCTTGATCTTTTAAAATTATTAATAAAACAATACAACCTTAATCCTAGAATATTCAGCAGTGCATCATCACCAGAAGTTGCAGTGGCATATAGACGTGTTCATATACTAGAATGGCTCAGACAAGAGTATCATATCAATGTAGCCTCATTTAAGAATGGTGTATTACCATTTTATGTTGCACAATACAACCGTTTGTATTGTTTAAAGCATTTATTAAACAATTATTCATTTGATATTAATGCCACTGATCCTACTGATGATACTCAATCTACACTCCTTCACATAGCATGTCAGGAAGGACATGTTGCTATAGTTCTCTACCTCACTAGTTTTCCTCAGTGTGACCTATCAGCTAAAACTTCAAATGGATCAACAGTTCTTCATTTATCATGTAAAAGTCGTTCTCTTCCTATACTCAAACATCTAGTGGAGGAGCATCAGTTGGATCTCACTATTAAAGATTACAATGGAATGGCTCCAGTTCATGTAGCCTGTGAAGAAGGATCATTGAGTATAGTCAAGTACATTATAGACCATTCACCATTATCTCTTGATATGACCGACTCTTTTGGACGTACTCCACTACTTATTGCAGCTTTCTCTAAAAACCTTCCGATCATTCGTTACCTCAACAGTAAAAACTGCAACATTTCTATACTGGACGATAAAGGGTTTACCGTAATGCACATATCGGCAAAGGGAGGGTCTTTGGATATATTGAGGTTTTTCATTGATGGTGGTTACTGTAATCCTGATATCACTGATGCTTCTGGTCGTACTCCACTTTATCTGTCAGCTCAAGAGGGTCACTTGGAAATAGTAGAATATCTATTGGATAGTCCAAGCTACAATAAACCACGTGTAGAATTAGTAGACATGCCAGATAGCAATGGTAACACAGCACTTCATGCAGCATGCAGCCAGGGTCATCCTGAT
>NW_003549099.1:6156-7388 GCF_000090795.2 Amphimedon queenslandica | reverse complement strand
AACTCATAAGATCCCCCCCAACATTAAAATAGCCATACACCCCACACCAACAGACAATCACAATAAACATCAAATAATCATAATAACAAGATAAATGCAAATGAATGAAACAAAGACCTAACATATCAAGCCAAAACAAGGTCAAAGTCAATGAGATGTAGGTAGGGCTGACGGGGGAGGTGGGACTCGCCCCCTTCTGGCTGTACAGAACCTGGAATCAGCAGAGGTCTCCCGACAATCCCTCGCTGGATGTGAGGAACTGCCACACGTGGCACAGGTATGAAAGCAAACACACCGACCTGGCGGAAAGGCACACCTACCCTCATTCCAGGTGAGACAAACCTGAGAGGACCTCAAAACCCTGGCTGGGACTCCCTGCTGAGCTAATGGCTGAAGGGCCATCAAAGCACACTCAGCAGATAATGGTCACAGCCCTGACACACCCGGCAAAAAGTACCACTCCCTGCACGTTGGTGGTAAAAGCCACCAAGCTAGGATGCAAGGTACCCTATGACAAAGAGTGATCCAGGGCCGCCTGCTGCCGAAAAAGCCGGTCATAATCCAACCAGCCCCGACCCCCATGACAAAGTGATTCCCGAACTCGAGACCTAGCATACACAAGGCAATCCCGAATAAACTGGTCCTGGACTAACACAGCCAGATAGGTCAAAAAACAATAAATCCATGAGGGAAGAGTGGATACCTCTCGGAGGCAAGGGTGAGCTGATGATGGCAGAACCATGGGAAAGTAGCCAGCCGACAACTCAAAATGCTGTGTGAGCGCAATGTTATCACCTAGAAGCTCCTTCATCTCAACGAATTGGCCACTTTGGATTTTCTAGACTAGCCTTGCCGGGATAGGCTCAGCTGATAGAGACAAGGAGAGACCAGGGGCAGCGGGAGGCCCTGGCACATCAAATGCCTGGGAGGGCAGCACAACAGGAGTAGGCTTGGAAGACGTACCAGGGTGAGCAGGGTCAGATGACAGGGGCATCCCCGACACTGGAACAGGGGCCATTGACTGAAGAGGAAGTGTTGTTGTTGGCTGCAGCAGAGACGCCGAAAGAAGAGGTACTGCTGCCAAGGAAGCTGCGGAAGGCAGAATACTCAACTGAGTGGGGAGTCCTGCAAGGAAACAAGGAGCTGTGGACACGCTGAAAAACCAAAAGAAAAGAAAATCCAGGCAGCAGTGCACGCCATACACAAAACTGACATACCACCCAGCCAACATA
>NW_003549099.1:2588-5483 GCF_000090795.2 Amphimedon queenslandica | reverse complement strand
ACTATATTATTATTATTATTATTATTAAGGTTATTATCATCAACAACAACAAAAAAAAATAACAATAGCAAAACAAAAAGACTAAGAGGAGAGAGAGGAATGACAAGATTATTATTTTTATTATGTAGGATACACCACTTAATATTGCCTGTAAAAAAGGACGTACAGAAATAGTTGAACTACTACTGGAGCAAAAAGATATTGATGTTACTAAATGTAATAAACACAATAACAATGCTCTAGATGTTGCTGTAATCTTTGGACAAAAGTTAGTATTAAAATTCATTAGTTATGTTTTTTGTCATACAGTATGTTTAATGTAAGTTCTTTCTAATTTAGGGATGCTGCAATGGCTATAGTCAAAAGTGATAAGTGGGAAGATGCATTACGTAGTTATAAAGTTGTGAATAGAAGTGATGATGTTGGAGCAATTAGGAGAATATTAAGTTGTTGCGGAAGGAAGAGAAAGTAAATGAAACTTCTAATGAATTATAGTGATGCCTCTAATGACAGTGATGATGATGATGCTAATGAATCTGTAATACATTTCACAACACCAATGAGAAGGATAATTAAGAAGATGCCAGGTTAATATATGTTATATAAACATGTATATTACATGATTCACTCTGTAGATGTAGCTAAAGTTGTTTTTGATCGCTGCTGTGAGACAAAAAAATCAAAATATGACCTTAATTATGAGATTAATTATAATTATGAATTTCTTGAGGATTTTGATCTGTAAGAATAATGCTAAATCTAAATGAATGATTTTGTTATTTATACTACCTGGTATATGTAATGAAATGCAGACAGACACTAGAAGGAGATCCATCTAGTGACTCAACTATGCAAAGCATGAATGAGGATAATGATGAGCAGCCTGATGCTAAGGTATTGTATAAAAAATGGCCTCCAAAAGTAAAGTACTCTTGTCAGAATCATTGTCTTAATATTCTTGTGAGTTATTAATTTAATAATTATTAGTAGTAATGATTTTTCATAGGCTAATTCACCAAGTACAGACTTATTAAAGCATCCACTGGCTGCTACCCTTCTTGATTTAAAATGGAATAAATATGGACGGATAGTCTATTACACTAATTTGATATTTTACTTTTTATTTGTCATTCTACTGACATCATATGCTCTCACTGTTCATCCTCCAAATTCTAACATATGTAAGTTATTGTAAGTTTAGTTTAATAATTATGCTATTCAAATAGGTATGGAAATATTAAGAAATGACACTGACGCATTTATTGATTGCTCAGGTAAGTGATTATATTTATGTGATTGTCATGTGAGTATCTTGTGTTTAGAGGAAAGCTTTGTATACGTCTCTTTTGCTCATGTATTTGTAATTGTTTATTCTATAATTATGCTAATCCGTGAAATGGCTCAGGTCATTCAGTTTGGACTACAGTATTTTACCAGTTTTGTTAACTTCGTGGAAGTCTCACTATTTATTTTTACTATGATATTTTCATCAGTACGTAGCAATCAGTGCTATTGTACTCATTCATGGCAGTGGCAGATTGGAGTAATTGCTGTATTTCTCAGTTGGATTGCACTCATAATATCCATTAGAAATGCGCCAGTAGTTGGAATATATGTGGCCATGTTTATTAAGATTTTTAACAACTTCATCAAGGTTGTCGTCCTTGCTTTACTATTAATCTCAGCCTTTGCAATTCCTCTTTATATGATGTTTTATGATCCTAAGGATAGAGCAGAAGAAATAGTAAGACTTACTGAAGTTTGAAAATATCACCTCTCTTTCTCGTTTTATAGCGTACTCCATTTATCACTCCATGGAGGACAATTATTAAAACAATAACAATGACAATGGGAGAATTAGATATAGATTCATTATTACGACAGGATAATGAACTTAATGCCCCTGATATACAGTATCCAGTGGTTTCCTTTTTATTATTAATTGTGTTTGTGATTTTAATGCCAATTCTATTCCTTAATTTATTGGTATGTTTATGCTCTATTAATCTACCCACTGATGAACTCATTTTATGTAGACCAGTTTAGCTGTTGGTGACACTGAAGAAATACGAAAATCAGCTGATGCATGTAGGCGCACTCTGAGGGTAACAACTGATTGATTATACATTATATAAATGCTTACAGGTTGAGTTTACACTACCTGTTGAAGTATTTCTAAGAAGCATTAGAAGACGACTGCCAACAGTAATGAAGTTATGGATAGAGAGTCTAGTCACTGTTCAACAAGAACAAAAAGTAACACCAAATGAGGGAAAAGAAGGCATAACACGTGCTATCAGTAAGATTCAAGAATATTTTGCAACTGAACCTGAGGTAAGTGTTGAACAGCTAAGGAGCTTACATCTATTGTAGATATTTTTCAATACAGGAAAATGTAGATGAAGTAAAATATAAGAGCAACCCATTATCTGAGGAAGTGAAGGACCTACACAGTTCAGTATCTGAAGTGAAGGACCTATGCAGTTCAGTATCTCAGGAGATGAAAGACCTACATAGTTCAGTATCTGAGGAGGTGAAGGACCTACGCAGTTCAGTGTCTAAGGAGGTGAAGGACCTACGCAGTTCAATGGATCAGTTGTTAGCTATTGTTAAAAGTATGAATGAAAGACGAGGAGGAGAAGTAAGAGGACTAGAGGAGCAATAGAACTAATGTTTGGGAAGGAAGAGGAAGGAGTTGAACTTTAACTTAGATTTTATTGTGTAGTACATGTATCTGGAAATGCCAAACTCTTTTTATTTTTTATTTTCTTTTTTAGTATTTTTAGGCTATTTATATACCACTAATAGTTTTCATTTTATGCATCCCCTATTATTTTTAATTTGTATACTATTTGGACTAGTATTCCAACATTGAGATATTACTAATAAATATAC
>NW_003549099.1:0-2578 GCF_000090795.2 Amphimedon queenslandica | reverse complement strand
TCAGTGAGAATGTCTTATGGAAGGATATTTATAATATTGGCAAGATTATTAAACAAAACTTTCCTCCTTTGGATGAAATAAAGGAATTCCTTTCTTGTAGCTCAGTTTTTAGACAAAAAGTAGAGCAATGTTGTAATGGATCACCATGGGACAATAACTAATGTGCCAGACATATCTCATAGAGGCAGACTTCCTCAGCAGGTGTTAACGTTTGAAGAGACTAACGAATCACTGACCAATGAGAGAAGGGGAGCTGAGTGCTGAGTATGGGATGTATGATGGATATATATATGGTATGATTGTTGTATTTGAGTTGTTGTTTGTTTTTGAGTAAAACATCTTTTTAAAACTAAAGACCACTCAGCGTTATCTTCTGTCGGTGATCCTTGACAAATGTACTGATCTTTCTGGTATCTTGCATCTTATTCAAAACAAGTTTATAGTGTAGACTGTAGTGGAAGAGATGAAAGTTGCAGAAGCTACAAGATATATTGAGACATATAGAACTGAGTTAAAAGAATTCTGCAAGCCACTCTTTGTTTGAAAGAAAGATTTCATCTTCAGTGTGAATTTTATTTTTGACTGGGAGCCTGAGGAACATGTACTGAAGAGGATACTAAAAATATACTGTCAAAAGTATCAGGTAAATACTCGTATAATAGAAATGTCCACTTCAATATCTGTGACTTGCTCCTTTCGTTTCTCTAATGTTGGGTTTGCTGTATTGAGAATAATAAAGAATATTCATATACTAATGGGACAAGGATTAAAGAAACTGACCATTGGTAACTTAACATTATGGAGGAGACAAGATGTTAGACAAAAGGTACACGTGTATTGAATAGTTGAATATTGTTTTATAATATTATGCAGTGTACATCTAGGAACTGAACAAAGACTTTTCTAGGAACATTAGAAGGTAGAGAGAACCTAATAAGTCTTAATAAGAACCCAGCTGTACATGCAAGGTGGTGAAAACAATTATAGGAATATTTTTACACTGTTACACTTGTTTTTAGTTGATCTATTTCTCTTTATGTTTGTTCTTTCTCATTTAATGAAATTAAGTCCTCATATTCCCATTGAGAGATGTCATTTATGATTTTGAGAATGATGTAATGTTTGATCTTGATGAAGTAAGTTTTATCTATTGTATATTTTCGAGATTTAATTTTTGTTAGCTTTGTGGTTATTTTTAATGTACAAAGTTTAACCCTTTTTACATATTTATAAAAGCCAAAACCTTGGCCAAAACAATACTTTTGAAGTACTGCAAGCACTGTAGCAGTTATAAGGGGGGCTGGTGGGCACAGGTGCTCTGTTTATTTTTTTCTAATGTGAATGCATCTCAAGCCTTCCTCTACTGATTCATATTATCCTTACATTTAGTCTCGGCATCTAACTATTGGAGAGATTGCTGGTGGGGATGAAGCTTATTATTATTTTAGGCTATTCTTAGAAACTCGTAAAGAAAATGAAACATTTAAGAAATACAGTTGTCAAGGTAGTACCATAACAATGTCTCTGATGAACTATGTACATTCAATGGTGTAGGCATTAACCTAAAAAAATCAGTAGTTGATTTGTCAACTGGTGAAGTTGGACCAGCTAAACTAATGAGAGGTGAAGGAGGTTGGACTGTTCAAGAATTAAAACAACATATAGGAGAAGTAAGAGGAAAGATATACTGTCATTTATAATGTTCTTATTCCCTCTCTCCATTGATCTGGTCCGTTTCTTTGTTTAGGTATTCAATATCAATTCATCATGTATGAGATTAGTAATGGATTACACGAGTAGTGATACTTCAGTCCGTGATATTAGTGATGTAGGAAGTACTTTAGGGAGATACTATATAGAGCTAGTCCATTCAAGAAGTACTTATTAATTTTTAGCAAACATAATTATATAACATACATGTACATGTATATCTGCCAATATTAATTCCTGACCAATATTTTGTCTCCTTTATATAGGCACAAACTCAGTTGCTGTGTATGTATCATCAAATCCTAAAGATTATCAAAAAGAATACAAATATAGTTTGATGTACAGATATGTTGATTTACATGTCAACTCAGTACGACTGAACATTACACTACCTCCTCAAACTGAAGCCACTCTCACTACAACTAATGTAACTGAAGGAGGAATGATGATTAAAATGATATTTTTAAATGAAGAAAATAAAGGAAAAGGAAGAAGTAATAAAACATTTGTATTTCAGTTTGTATGTCTTGAGTTAGGTAATGTGAAAGGCTTATAATATGCTTTGTAATGCAATGCATGCATGTAATTAACAGTACACACTGTACTCCATTCAACAATATAATTATGTACAAATTATATATGTGCTGTATGTAATATGTACCTGCTCACACCACAATTGTTATCACTCTCATACTTAATGTAATATATATATACATGTAGTATGCCTTTGGTCAGTGCATGTATATGTGTACTACATACAGTGCATATAGAACTTACTACAGTGTTTACAGTAACCTACATGTATACAGAGATACAGGTGCAAGTTGATAAGAGCTCAATTGAAGGAAGAGCTAGTTCCACTGATTGG
>NW_003549097.1:5686-7392 GCF_000090795.2 Amphimedon queenslandica | reverse complement strand
ATTTTGAAGAACGCTAAGGGTCATTACATTACTAGAATTACAGTAATTGTTTTCAGAAATTATAGCCACGCCCATTCAATAAAAGGCGTGGCAAGACCAAATTTTTTGAAGTTAATAAAGGAATTACATTCGAAGATAGAAGAAAAATTTGACAGAGTGTAAAGAACATCATTACACATTGAAAATCCTCATATATGGCCGTAATAATTCAATGTGTGATCATTGATAGACCGGTTGTAACGTCAGACCATGAAGTACCGACATGCCGTTAAAGATAGGAATGGATCCAATTATTTGCATGGGCGCAATCTGCGCATGCGCAGTACTGACTAAATTGTACTTCAATTTATAATGTGCATAACTCAAACAAAAATGTAAAAAAAACAGTTCAAACATGAATAAATGCTTGTTTAGCCACACATTTGATTTCAGGTTACTCTGTTGAGTCTACAAGGAATAAGCAATATTAATAATAAATGTAAAAGTACATGTACTTTGCATTAATGTTTACAAAGAACTTTGTAGCCTATTTTCATCTCTAAAAATAATTTGACAGGAATGTCATTCTACAGATAACGAAAACAAATTTTATACAGCAATAATAGTTTTTACTGACCTGGAAATATACTGGTGTCACATTAAGTAGTGCCAAGGGAAATAAAGAGTTGATAATATATCTAGTCTTGGGGAAATGTCATCTGTTTAACAGAGATAAGAAGTTAAAAATAAACCTTTCATTGCAAATGCCATACACATGGAGCTAGATATTTCTGTGGCCAAAAGTTCTGCTAATTATGCAGATTTCAAAAACTGTGAAAATTTAATCCTTTAAAATCAGTACACATTGAAAGGCATGGTGATTTTGCTAAAATAAAATCTGCAAAATTCACAGAAATTTTGGGCTACAGTAATTTCTAGCTACAATTAAAGAAATTTCTAGGTACAATTCTAAACATTAGTAGCATAATAAAATAAATCATTTCATGAATAATTATTCTATTAAGTACCAACATCTCCAAATATAGCATCCAGAGTTTCGTGCACCACCATGAACAATACTGACAGCTTTTTGTGACATTCTAATTATCATAAAAATAGCATACATGTAAATTCAAAACAACAAAACTAACAGCTTTAATAGTCAGAAGTACTGTAAAAGTGGAATGTCATTGCTTGCATTATTTAATGCATGAATAAAAAATTTATGAATTTAAAAACTATACTGACTTAAAAACTAATTATAGACCACTGGAAGTGAGAATTGGAAATGAATTTTATTAATTTTATATGCGGTATCTGCCCACATGTCATAATTGGCTGCCATTGTCGTTGGCAAGTTTGTTAAGGAAGTCGGCAATGAATGCAAGAAGAAAATGCCTTACTTACCTGCTGTAGCTCTATCAAAAGCTAAAATGTGCTTGTTATAAGAAAAAAGATCTGTATGCTCAAAAAGATGTGGTTCAATTTGCCCCAGAGTTCTCAATACAGGTTTGTTTTCATGCCAGCCCGTTTGTTCTCCATTAAAAGTTGTCAACCAAAATGGCAGCTGAATTTATTTTATCCTAAACCACACCTTACAACCGTAAAAATTTCTAATAATCTTCCTATGTAATCAATTTTTACTGCTAGTGGTCTATAATTGTACACAGCTTACAGCTCAACCTTGTACCTACTTGAGCTCCTAGTCTCCTACTACACATGTAAGC
>NW_003549097.1:0-1533 GCF_000090795.2 Amphimedon queenslandica | reverse complement strand
AAAAATGAAGCAAAAAAAGAGAAGTCAGAACATGAAACATTTCAGAAATCAACGGCAAAGGTCCTTTGTCTATTTTAAGGGGGTAGTCTTTATTGAGGGGTTTCAGTTTAAAGTTTCTAACTTGGGAGATATTTAACTATTTGATAGCAACTCAGTCTCATAGTCACTCCTAGTATGCATTATACTATAATGTATAACTGAGAGAAAAGTAAGTATAAAATGAAACATTAGAAAAACTCAAATAAAAAGGACTGTCTGATACGTCATTTCTGATATTTCAAACTATGATACTAAACTATTGTTTTTCCTTGTTCTCATTGGCCCATCTCCTTGCTCTCAATGCCACACCAACTCCCTCTTCTCACTGCCAAACCATCCTCTGGCTGTCACTGCCACATTATCTCAATGATCTCAGTGCCACACCATCTACCCGCTCTCACTGCAAGCACCATCTCCCTGCTGTTTGTCACTGCCACACCATCTTTCTGCTCCCACAGCCAACACCATCTTCCAACCCTCACTGCATCACCATCTCACTGCTCTAACTGCCACAACATCTCCCTGCACTTACTGCCATATCATCTCCCTGCAGTCACTGCCACACCATCTTTTTGCTGCTCTTACTGCCTTACTATCTCCCAGCTCTCACTGCCACACCTTGTCCCTGATCTCATTACCACAACATCTCACTGCTATGACTGTTACATTAATTCCCTCCTCTCAATGCCACACCAACACTCTGCTCTCTGGCACACCAAGTCCCAGCTCTCACTGCCACACCATTTCTATGCTGTCTAGGCTATACCATCTCCTGTTCTCACTGCCATACCATATCCCCTTCCCAATGCCTTAAAATCTCCTTGCCTTCTCTGCTACACTAACTCCCAGCTTTCAGTGCCTCACCATCTCCCTGCTCTCACTGCAACACCAACTCCAGGCTGTCTTTGCCTCACCAACTCCCAGTTGTTACTAGCTAAACATCACCCTGCTCTTACCGCCACACCATCTCACTGCTCTTACTGCCACACCAATTCCTGCTTTGACAGCAACACATCTCCCTGCTCTCACTGTGACATAACCTCGATGCTCTCACTGCCAGAATAATTTCCTGCTCTTACTGCCAACCATCTCGCTGCTCTAATTGCCGCACCATCTCACTGCTCTCACTGACACCCTCTTCCTGCTCTGACAGCTACACCATCTCCCTGCTCTAACTACTTTGCATTTTCCCTGCTCTCACTGCACCAACTTCCTGATATGCTGCCTCCCATCTCCCTGCTTTCACTGCAGCATCTCCCTGCTCTCATTGCCACACAATCTCCCTGCTCTCTTTGCCTCCTGCTCTCATGGCCACACCATCTCACTGCTCTCACTGCCACACATTCCTGCTCTCACTACAACAACATTTTCCTACTCAACCTGCCACACCATCTCCAAGTTCTCAAAGCCACATCATTTTCCTGCTCTCACTGTCTCACAGCTCTCATTGCCACGCTATCTCAGTGCGCTCACTGCCACATCATCTCCCTGATC
>NW_003549096.1:6325-7393 GCF_000090795.2 Amphimedon queenslandica | reverse complement strand
AGGATCCCCCTGTATGAGTTGAAAACTTGTTTACAGCCTTATTGGGAGGTAAGATTTTCTCTAAATTGGACCTCAGCAGTGCTTATCAACAAGTCACTCTTCATTCTTCATGACTCTCAGAAATATACCACTATCAACACACATAAAGGTCCATTTCAGTACCTTCAATTACCTTTGGGTATTTTATCAGCCCCGGCAATGTTTCAGCGAATTATGAAAACTGTTTTACAAGGATTACCAATGGTTTGTGTCTATATAGATGACATCCTGATCTCTGGAATTAATGAGGCAAATCACAATAACAACCTCAACCAAGTTGGGGTTCACCCTAAAGAAGTCCAAGTGTGTTTTCTCTGTTCCCTCTATCGAGTATATTGGCCACATCATTAATGGTGAAGCGTTGCATCCCTTGAAGTCTAAACTCGCTGCAATTCAGAATGTTCCTATTCCAACAAACGTTACTGAGCTCAAATCGTTTTTAGAGCTTCTCAATTATTTACATAAATTTCTTTCAAATCTGTCTACTGAGTTAGCCCCATTGCACCAACTACTGAATAAAGATGTTAATTGGAAATGGACAAAGGAACACTGACACTTACCAATGTGCTGAAGACTTGTTACAGTCATCTCAAGTCCTTGTTCATTTCAATAGTAGCAAGCCCATTATTCTTTCATGTCACTGGATGACCAAAGATCCAATCCTCTTTTGTGTCTGTAGACAACTACAAACTGGTTGGATACTTGATGACCCTCCTGATATGAAGCCATATCATCAATGTCAAAATGAACTTAGTGTTGTTGACGGTTGTCTCCTTCTTGGCTCTCGTGTCATCATTCCTAAGGAGGAAAGGGAAAAAGTACTGAAACAATTACATATTGTATTTGCCGGATGAAGGCATTGGCTAGATCTTATGTGTGGTAGCTGGGAATCAATAAGAAAATTGAACACTTGATTCAGAATTGTCCGGATTGTCAAGATCATCGAGCAAACCCTGTAAAAGCGCCACTTGGAAGTTTCCAAACAACCATGGTCTCTATTACACATTGATCACGCTGGTCCGTCCTTGG
>NW_003549096.1:0-1495 GCF_000090795.2 Amphimedon queenslandica | reverse complement strand
AATAGTCAAAGTTTCAATGCAGCTATTGCATTTTAGTATCTTGGTTGATTATCTCCATCTGCTTCTTTTGTTCAGAGTCATCACAGTCATTGTCCCGACTAAAAATAAGTTAAATAAAAATGGCAAAGTATTAAAATAAACAAACCTTTTGATATAATATTGCTTGGTAAGAGTAGACTCAAATTCAGTAGTTTGTCCTAATTTTTGAATTTGACTTTGCACTATTTTTATTATATCTATAAGATTTTTAGGGGCAACAATATTTTTTAACACTAGTGCAAAGCAATATGTAAAATAACTGCCTTTCTCCAGTCCTTCATTGTCATAATCAGCTGTATTGCCACGTGTTGATGCAAATATGGTCAAAATGTCAGCTGAATCTGTCACTGTAACATCAGTCTGTATCTTGGGTTTAGAAGGTAAAGATGGGCCAGGTTTAGATTTTGACAAAGTACATCTTTCCTTGTTGTTGCCACGACAAGCATCGATTACAAATACTTTAGGTTTACCGACAAGAGAATCATGACACTTTGTATTATAGAAATTCTCTTTTAATTTCTGAACTTTAACTTCTGCTTCATCAGTACCATAGACAACACCTTCACCACCATGACTTAGCAATATAAGGAAGAAGGCTCCTGTGTGCTCTTTCTCACTATATTTTTTCACTTCAGCTTCCATTTTTTTAGCTTCTAAATTTGGATGAACTTCGACAACGAATCCAATTGACTCAAATGCATCCTTTAGATTAGCCTGATCTACTCCACCGCATGGAAGATGATTTTCTGAATTTAAGAATTTCATGTTATTAATTATGACACAAAGTCCTGGACCACATTCATATCTCTCTAATGTCATTAAATCTTCCGATTTCATGATATCCTTCCAGAATTCGTTCAATTCAGTTGTAGCCATTTTCTCTTTTTTGACCTGTTATTGACCACAGTCCTAGAATTCTGTAGGGCTATATAGATAGAGAACACCTGACTAAATTGTGATAGTGGTGGAGTATGTTGTGACAGTTAAAATTCTGGTTGTATTAGGGCTGAGTAAGCATCACCTACTATGTCTCATTTACCCATTTACATGCATCCGTATGCAAGCAGCATATCTGTTATGTCAGATATGCATATCAGCATATCTGTATGCTAGCCAAGATCTGTTTAACCCAAGGCAGCCGGGCTGCAGGCTTAATTTTTAGTTTCCCAATTTAAATTATATGAAAAGGATGGCATGAATTAATTTTCAATATTCAGATAAATATCAATGTCAAACATAAGACTTTCTCTCCTTATGAGACAAGAAAGTGATCCTAAAGGGCCACCATCATCAGAGCAGCTAACACCATCAAGTAAGGGAACCTTATTATATGCTATACAATATTTCTTGTGCTTCATTCACAATAGAAGCTTCTTTACAATGACTATTCCGTCATTACAATGCTTGATAAAATTGAAATTGTCTTCCTATTTTTTGTGTAAAGCTATGAGAAATA
>NW_003549095.1:6037-7397 GCF_000090795.2 Amphimedon queenslandica | reverse complement strand
TGGTTTTATGAAGTACTGGTGGAGGTACGTGCCGCAATAGCAGAATATGACAAGGGACGAGTTCCTGTACCATGGTGGCTACCGGATCCAATGAAAACCAACAAGAGAGACACTGGGAAGAGAGACATGGACACTGGGAAGACTATGGATCCCATTAGACCCCTCACTGGTGTGGGGCCTAGTAATATTATAGGGTCCGTTCTAGGGGGTAATAGTGTGGGACCCAGTAGCATCGGAACCAGTGCCAATAATTCAATTATTAATCTTGATCTATCATCAATTCCTTCACTACCATCTGTAATGAACGAGGTATACACATAGTATAAATTAATATGTAATATACACTGTATGTCTGTGTAATAATACATACTTTATAGAATACATCTGAGATTGATAATCTGACCAATCAGATTGCAGCGAGCAGGTCACGTGACAGTAAGCGAGACACAGCCGAGTATCTTGTTGAGCGTGGTATCCTCTATCGTAAGGTAATTATATATTCATTGATTTATATTAATTATTAGTTTTAATTAGCTTGGGTTTCTTGAAGAGGCAATGAAGGATTTCACCGAAGCTCTGGAGGTGTGTTCTTTCTTATCCACGCCCCACTGGGAAAGACACCTACTCTTTCTTGTACTTGGAAAAGAAAAAGTAAAAAAATTTAATTAAAATTAACCATCTCTCCTCCTCCTTTAGTCTGCAGTTGATGAATTGACTCAACTTTTGAAGAAAGATGCCAATCACGGGCTTGGGTTTTTATCAAAGTAAGTGGGTGGGGCAGTGGGTGGAGCTTATAGCTGCTGTGTATAGAGGTATACTGCTTGCTAAAAGAGGTGACTTAAGCAGTGCTATTGACAATATAACCAGAGTTAGTGAACTATTATTAATGTTCATATTCTCTCTCTTAGGCAATATGGAAAGATGATAAGAATCCAAAATTAATATTCCTGAGAGCAGAACTGAGAGAAAAGGTATGGAGAGGTTCAATATCATTATTTATTTATTTATTTATTTATTTATATATTTTTATTTATATTTTTAGCGAGGTGAGACAGAAGCGGCCATGAGTGACTATGCTACTGTTGTTAAGCTACAGCCAAACAATGAAGAAGCATTGATCAGACAAGCAAAGCACAGATTCAATAAACGGTAATTAATTAATTAATTAATTAACAATAACCACACCCGCCAATTAGTTAATGGGGTACTAGTCTATGGGGTCTATGGGATCAATGCTTGCCTGGTTGATCTTTCTCTTTTCTTCAAATTCTCTTTCCCGACATTCGTTATATTTATCTATCCATTTTGTACTACTAAACCATCCACTTTCGCCAGATACACGTTTACCACAGTGCTTGCA
>NW_003549095.1:3513-5254 GCF_000090795.2 Amphimedon queenslandica | reverse complement strand
CATAAGAATCATGTGATACATGTCAGAATGACAATTATTACTTAAATGATTTTTATTATGATAAACTAAAAGCTTTAAAAAATATTTTTGCAGGCCTAGGTATATTTATTTATTAATTCATTAATTAATTTATTTATTTTACAAGACTCAAACATGCATGTATAATACAGAGTGATGATAGTGTCTTGAGGGGCTATAGGACTACTGCTGGGTACCCTAAGATTAGTACATATGCTATTATAACAATAAGTAAATAAATAAATAAAATAATTTGAGGGTTGAAGGTGCAGGATTGAGAAAATGACACTTAGAAAATAGAGAAAAATGAGGCAAAGGGTGCATGGATTGTGTGAATCAAAATAAGACAGAAAATGAGACCAAAATTGACAGAAAAACTCTATATAGTATTCTGTATATAACTGCATCAGTGTTTCCTCCCCACACAAATTAATTACAATAGTAGCTGCCATGTAGTCCTCAATAAACAGTCATTCTAAAAATAATTGAATATGTACATACAGTAGATTGATATACATTACATTCCTGCCTGAAGTTTTCACCAATATGGGTGCAATTATTTGCATGACTTTTTGTTCATGAATAGGTTACTGACAGACTGTGACTGCTACTACGGTGAATTCTGTAACCATACAGATATACATTACATACATTACCCTTTCCATGCAGCATTCTTTGCATATTAAAGGATGGTTTTTGCTTTTAAACATGTCTATGTATGTGAGTGCTAGAAAAGGCATCTCATTGTATTCTATTGATCATTGTTGGGACAAGTCTTGACTGTGTCATCTGATACTAATGAATTATGTTTCTGCACTGTTTGGGTCTCAATAGTAAATCTCATTATAGTGATAGGAAAATTAGTATGTACTGACAGCTCAGCATCATGTATTGTAGCTTTATGAATATTATTATAAAAATCACATGAGTGGTGTGACATACAGATAAACAAATGAATATGCTGTAATTCTAATAAACCCATGCAGAGTTCCTGTCACAATGGTCTATAAATATAGTTATACAGATAGGAACATTTGTACACAGCTCTGTATATTATTCATGAGTGGTACTGTGTAACAATATTGAGTTATGGATGATGTAATCCTGAGAATACCTATATGCAGAGATAATCATACACAACTCACCTAAGTGACCTCACCACTAGCGTATCCAAGGGGGGGCTGAGGGGGCTTGAGCACCCCCCTCATGGCTGGGCTCAGAAAAAATTACTCAAATCCTGGACTCTTGCATCACTACCAAGCCTCTTAATAAAGTTATTTAGCCCCCTGATCATGATTTCAGCAGTTTCCAGTGCTTTAAGGAGCAATCAGAAGTCGTCAGAAGTACCAGTATGCTTGAAATTATCTTGACCACACCCGTGATTTACGAAAATGAAGGAAAACGCCGTTTTACTGCCGTAAAAAGGGGGTGTGGCCCAAATTGCGGCGCGCTTCACGCGCCCTCAGCACCCCCCTTTTCCAATTTCTAGATACGCCACTGCTCACCCTAACTCAATGACCATGATCTGACCATGCATGCCTATTAAGGATAATTGCAACTGTTCTGCCCTCTATCTCTATGCATTCCCTCTCTTATCTATTTTTCTGTATTGTAATAATTATACAATAATATCCACAATAATAATACCAGGTATAAAATTCAAGCTGTCAATATGGAGGATGCACGCTGGGCCACACCATTAAATATTTGTGATTCATTGCTT
>NW_003549095.1:0-1346 GCF_000090795.2 Amphimedon queenslandica | reverse complement strand
AGAATTATTTTCATAATAATGATTTATCTCTCTTTTCCTCTCTCTTTCTTTCTCTCAGTCCTTTGTACATGTATCTACGGCCTATGCATTCTGTCAGCTGACACAAATCGATGAGAAAGTGTATCAAAATGAAGTTCACTACAAGAAAGTTTTGAATCTTTTGGAGTGAGTCCTGTTTACTATTCTGATTGAGTGATTTGGCATATGCATATACAATAATTCTCTCTCTCTTTTTTCATTTCCAGCTGGTTCAAGGATGACATGTGGAACATGGTCACTCCATCATTACTTGAAGGACGCCCCAATACATATACTTACTCAAAGTCCCTCGGAGAACAAATAATAATGGAAGAAGCCCACGACCTTCCAGTGGCCATATTGAGACCAAGTATCATTGGAGCAGCTGTGAAGGACCCACTACCAGTTAGTGAGGGAGGGAGGGAGGGAAAGAGAGAGAGAGGATAGTGATCATATCTGGTGAATGTAGTCATGTATGATCTATTGTATGTGTTACTACTAATCACCTGTAGTAAATATTTAATGACAGTGATAATACTATTATTTATTTATTTATTTATTTATTATTAATTAGGGTTGGATAGATTGTTTCCATGGTCCAGGTGGTTTATTTGTAGCGGTAAGTGGCCACACCTACTCATGATTTTAACCCTTTCTCTCTCCCCAAAGACTGGTAAAGGATTATTAAGAGTCCTAAGAGCTGACATCAATGGAAAGGCAGACATTGTCCCTGTGGATTTTGTTAATAACATGTTATTATCTGTGGGATGGGCAACAGCAATGAATAAGTAATTAATTACTATTAATTAATTAATTATTAATTAAGTACTAATAATTATTATTAATTTAACTATTATTAATTTTTTATTAATTGATATTTGTTAATTAATCAGGTCCAAAGATATCAAGGTCTATCACTCCAATACAGGCACACAGAATCCTATTACATGGATACAGCTATGTCAGTTATCATTATTTATCAATTGTTATTGACCCCTCCCCTTTTCTTCACCTCCACAGATCCACTGGTTATTAAATCTTATTATGACAATCCGTTTGATTGGATATTTCATCGTCCAAAGATATATTTATGCAGACCAGCTTTCTCATGGCCTCTTTGGCACCTGTTCCTCCACTCTATACCAGCCTACGTAATGGACTTCATATTCACTTTATTAGGAAAGAAAGCAATGTATGTATAACAATGGAAATACATGTAGTGCAGGGTATTTTGTCAAAAAAATGGCAATGAAAGAATTATCTATTTTTATAATGTTTTCTGATGCATATACATGTACTTATGTTGTGTAGAAAGTTTGAGCCAATTC
>NW_003549094.1:6194-7397 GCF_000090795.2 Amphimedon queenslandica | reverse complement strand
ACGCTGTTTGGATCAGAATCTTGCTCTTGTTCTTACCGATGAAGAATTTGAGGAACTGATCAGCAAATATGATAATACAGGCAAAGGAATGATCAACTATATTGATTTCATTGAGTCAGTTCAAGCATGTAAGAACTTGCATGCAATGATGAATGCAATGCATGATGTAGCTGCACATTCATTATACTGTGAAATTCACAAGTTGCAGCTATTTGACACTAATTAATGCATAAGTGTTAATTTTCTTAATCATTCATGCAAAATTCCACTATGTTTCATCAAGTATATAATGTACATTCATTGTAGCATTCGTCCCTGATAAACTTGATGGGAAGCCCAGGGAACAAATAGATCAAATGCTCAAGACTCCCTCAACACTCACCAAATCAACACTCTCTCCACTTAATAAAGAGAGGACTGACCACCTCCTCCAGAGATGTGCTGAATTCTATTTGGTAAAGAGAGCATTTCCCCACATTTTAACTAAAATTGCAAACCTTATGCTAAATTTAATTTTTATAGTCTCGTGGGATTGTAGTCAAAGCTTGCTATGAGGATTTTGACAGGCACAATATGGGCTATGTCACCTTTAGTCAAGTAAGAGAGAGAAAGAGAGAGAGGAAGGTTTTGAAGAGATTAAAGTCCAAAAGAAGAAGCAACAGTTTCATTTTATGATCTCTTCTAGTTTCATCGTAGTTTCCCTGGGCCGGTTGAAGTGACTGACACAGAGATATCAATGCTAGCCCGTCGCTATTATGATCCACTGGTCAAACTGTACAATTACTATCGTTTCAATGACGATATAAGGAGTATATGGGAAAGGGAAGGAGGCAGAGGATCTGCAGTGAAACAGCAATCATTACTATCCCCTGTAAGACCCTATGCAGTTGGATAGCCTTTGCATACATTCAAATGTGTATGCATGTACATGTACATGTACATGCATATTAATATACCTTTTTTTGCATTGTACTTGTAGGTAAAGGAGGCAAGTAGCATACAAGATATCATCAATCAAATTAGGTAAAGTATATTATTATACTGTACATTCATATTGACATCTATACAACATATGTGCTTTATATTATAGGGATACTGTTTACAAGTATGGGATCAGGACTACAGAGTTTTTCACTGATTTTGACAAGCTTCGGAGCGGACTTGTCACAGAGAACCAGTTTGTGTGTGGCCTGTCTCTCCTAC
>NW_003549094.1:0-1534 GCF_000090795.2 Amphimedon queenslandica | reverse complement strand
AAGAGTTACAAATAAAGTTTTCAAATGAAGTAAAAATTGAAATGTACATTTTATCTACTTTCATCCTGTCTATATTATAGAAAGAAAGTCTTCTGAAGGAAAAAACAAGAGCTGATAGACTAGAGGAACAAATTGAACTAATGAAAGAAGCTAATAATGTAAGAAGTACATACAATGATTATATTAACTTTACAGTTTATGATTAGATACAAACCCGCTCAAGGAGAAGCTATTCTTATTCTTCATCTCATCATTACGATTCCTTTCCGTCTAATTCCGATTCTTTTTCTCCTCCTCCATTTGCCCATCAATCAGTCAGTGATTCTTCATATTTCCCTTTTAATCCGACCCCATCACCCTCTCCTCACATCAGCGAAAGAAGAAATAAGCCAAGAATAGTAAAAGAAGATGTTATCAGCCGAAATCATGATTATACCACCAGCATTCCTTCTCACATACGACCACATCTCAGTAGAGAAGAAATGTATAGAAGATTTGGAGGAGGTCAAATGAGAAGAGAAGAATATGAAAGACCAAGAGTCTCACCAGCATATACCAGTAGCATACCTAAATCTGTTCAACCTCAACTCAGTGAGGAGGAAATGAAAAGCCGTTTCAAACCAAGAGTGTCACCAGCATATACTACCAGTATACCTGATTCTGTTCGACCTCAAGTTAGCGAAGAGGAAATGAAAAGGCGTTTCAAGAACCGCCAGCAACCATACAACCAGTACAGGAGGGAAGATAGTGAGGAGTACTGGAGAGTTAATGAAGAGACGGACCAAGCCTTGCTTGAAGTTGATCGTATTAGAAAGCAAAATCCCATTCATCCTTAAACAACACATTAATGGAAATGAATAAATTTAGTGTGATGATAAATGTAGACCTGTAATATTGCTAGAATGCAAATGTACATGTACATATACATCTTTTTGATACTAGTACTACTGCAATTTTAATTTGCTTTTATAATAACAGCCTGGCACACCTTTTCTGTGACACACCTCCTGTATTTACAGCTGATAATTGGCCATTACTGGGGCGAATCGAAAAATAAGACAAAGAGTTTATGGAGACAGAGAAGTGTCAAATTGAAGCACTTACTAGAGACATTGAGCAATCAAGAGCTGAGCTTAAAGAACAAGAAGATGATTTTAAATCTCAATTACAAAAGCAAGAACAAGAATTAACAAGGTATAGATGCTTTTTAGCATAATCTATTTTAACTGAAATAATAATAGGATTTCTACTTGGCTTCATAAGCATCAGGCAGAGTTTAAAGTTTGTTTGAGTAAAAAAGAGCAACTAGAAAGAAAATATGATGATGATGTAAAGAAACTGCTGGAAGTAACCAAGAAACAAGATGATATTGAAGCTGTTAAAAGATCAGTATGTACCGTAGGGCGCCTTTTTTGAGGGCTATAGATTTTGCGGATTTAATTTTCACAAATTTATGCCGTTTGCCATCTTATACCGTATTAATTTGATTTTCACGGAAGTAATTTTTGCGAATTTCAAAAAAATTGTGAAATCC
>NW_003549093.1:6247-7398 GCF_000090795.2 Amphimedon queenslandica | reverse complement strand
ACACATGATGAAAGCAAGGAGAAATATTCACTTCTGCCTAGAGCATTAGCTGATATCAATAGCAACGCACACACAGGGAACAAAATCAATTAGACACATGAACTACAAAAGAGATGCAACGTGCCCGACAGCACCACTTTCACATCTCATATACAATGGGTTCCTCAAGCTCTAATGATAGATGCCATGTTCTCTATCAATGTAAACCCACTACAACAGCACAAATCAATGGACCAATATGCTAACCTTATATTATGAAGATTTGTCATTTCTCAATATTAGTGTGGAATTAAACATGTCCATTTGACCATCCTGGAAAATTGACATTTAATCCCAAGGAATGTGAACACCGCCGCATGTATGGTCAGTCGGCCAAAAAAATGATCATATAGTTTTAACACCACATTCAGATATTCAAATGCCATGGTGTGACTATCTAGATGACAGAAAATGCAAACAAAAAATAATAAACGCACTTGTAATATCATTTGCCAAAATGAAGCTAATTGCTGGGCAAAGTCTAATACTTAGCAGATGCTTCACTGATGAATATACAGAAAATGCATGGGTAATAACAGCAGAAAGTCTCACACCACAAATATCTACTGTCTACAAATGCAATGCTCTGGAAGCTGATACTCGTTCATGCTGCACAATGTCAGTGTAATCATAATGTCATTTATTCCCCTAACATTGATGTATATAACATTGGTTCAACACGTCACATATACTGGTAGGCAAAAGAATAGCTGTTCAATGTAACATGTCACAAAATCCGCTGAAATACATCGACATGAACAAACTATTTCTCCTAAAGTGTTGGGAGGCAATATCGGGTCTTTTTGAAAACAATTTAATAGAGTCTCAAACTTTACATTGTCACAGGATGTCATGACATTTCCTACACTGCCGGAATTGGAAAAGCTACATATTTCAATATTTTTATTTCGCATGCCAAAATTATTAATGGCTCTCAAACTACAGATTGTCTTTCTCAAGTCCAAAAAGCAAATATGAAACTAGACTTTTTGGCTTTTCTACGGTTAATTGGTATAGAATATTTCAAGAAGAACGTATCTACTACAGTAAATAAGTTGGGATTTGACACACCAAGTCAGCTATTTTGTAGTATAGATGGAAGTTTGAATGAC
>NW_003549093.1:2665-5391 GCF_000090795.2 Amphimedon queenslandica | reverse complement strand
ATGCCCAGAAATATGTGGACAGGGAGTTGTATAGAAAGAACATGTGTACTGCATACTGTTTAAAATGGCGCCTTTAGATTGCAATTACACTAAGCCATTTGTCTGAAGTTAGAAGCCTTTGTATCTAGTAACAGTAATCGCATAGTTATTAAAAAGTATCTTTGAAGTGTACTTTTCTTTTTTAGTTCATTGCAGTCAAGAATGCGAGAGTTTTACTAGTGCAAACATGAATTCTGTTTTTGTCATTGCCATACATGTGATTGTGCATGGTTTAGTTCATATTATTACTTCTTTCTTTCAATATCAAAAATTATTTTTGATTTGCATACTACTTATTGATTTTTCTAATCACAATAATTAGAAACTATACTTAATACGGTAAACAATAAGTGCATAAGGCAGTCAAAACTGAATTGCCACAACAAAGTACGCAATTAACAACCCGGACAATAATTATTATTACAGCGTAATGTTAAGGCATCCTTCTGCTAACAAACACAGACCAACTCCTTCACATGATACTGTCTGCTGTCTGTAAATATCAAATACTGTGCTGCATTAATGGAACTCAGAGAAAAGGAAAGAAATAGGTCGCTCGTAACCCAGCTCAACAGCTGCACAATTGGGAGAAATGATGGAAGTACTGGAGTTAAAACACCACACAAATTTGTAGAAGGAAGCTGTTTAGAGGTGTGTTTGTTCTCAAAAGCTAGAGTACTGAGCTCTAGCTTGTTTAAATTACACTGAAGAAAAAAGATGATTGTGCTAAGCAATGGTAGTTACTGTGTGCATGTATATAAAAGTAATGTTATAAAGAAAGACAGTAGGATTAAGTCATTAGAAGATAATTTAGAACAACTGAGGTAAAACGATAGTTTGTGTATGTAATTATTATTGTCATAAAGAGGACTGAGGTAGCTGAGAGAAATGGAATGATAAAAGATTTGATTAAGGCAGTAGACAACGTGTCTTACAATCCTCCATTCAATACCGGAAAAGATCTTACTGCTGCAGGTGAATGACAATGATGAAGATGATTGCATTCATTAAGGAAGCAACAAAGAAGGCGCTTTAATTCCTCCATTTCTTTTATGTCAACCTTATGCATGTTGCTATTAGGAGTAGATATAACCAAGAGGAACTCCAGGTTGATTATTCACCAGTAACTGCTACAGCTTCTTAACCTCAGATGAGAGATAGCCATTTAGACGAAGTCCTGTATCTTCTGGATGCTTTCAATGTATCTGATAAATTCTGCCATGAACTCTTATGGTCATTTTTCACTTCCCCGTTCATATTTAGAACATTCTAGGAGACAACAATTGACATATAGTGTTCCCATTAACCGATAACTGAAACCTTTCTTTGGATGCTATAGGTCACTGGAAGAATGCATTCATGAAGCTATTGTGAGAAAGGTCACTATAATGTACATTACATACATTGAAAACATATACTTACATAAAAACATTTACATTACATTACAATACGTACATATACATACACATACATGGATACATTACATACATACATACATGCACATGCATACATACATATATCCATGTACATGTACATACTTACCCATTACAAACTGATATACATTTTACATTGTAGAATCTGTCCATTGACTCAACATTAACTAAAGAATCAGTGGTGATGGCGCACCTTTTCATCGTTCCTCATAATATATTTTACTGTCCTTTAGTTTCATACTGCCTGATGAAGTTTGTCTCTCATCTGAAGGTATTAAGATTTTAGAATTGTCCAATAATCTACATAGCAACAGAAATCATACTTTTGCTATGTTGTCTGGCCAAAAGAAGTATGATGTATTGAAGGAAGTCTTTTCTCCAGTTTTAAGGGAAATCAATGATTTGATAGACAAGGGCAGCATTAACATTGATGGAGTCTCAGTGAGGATATACTTTATTTTAGGAGGAGACTATAAGGTAACGTGAATTAAAAAATATGAATGTCTATCTGTACCATTATATAAGTTCTTGCAGCCAACAGCAATTATGCCTGTCTCTACTGTGACATAAGAAAGACAAGAGGTAGTTATAAAGATATTGTAAATTAGATATATTATAATAAGTACATGTACATGTTTAACTAGACATGATACTAATGCTGCAACAACACTGAGAACTTCAGAATCTGTATGTCATAATGCTGAGAAGGGTAACTTAGGTGGTACTCATAAACCTTTCATAAACATAGAGATTGACAAAGTAATAAAAAAGTATTACATGGATGTATATTAAATGACACGTAAGGCCTAGATTTTTATAGATAAATTAAACTTGCTGTTAGGCATCAGTGATATGTTTAATTATTAACTTAGTTGGTGCTTCAGTATACTACGATGGATGAATTTATGGATTCTAATAGCCGCAAAGAGAGTCTCAGGTGCATTCGTCAGTGTGGCATCATATTGCATGTCAAGGAAAATAACTGTTTTTACCAATTAATCATTTGACTTTCACAAATCCGGTTTTCTAAAGATAAAAAAGGAATGAATAAATGTACATCATTGCGAGGAGCAGACAGGAAGAAGCTAATAGCGAAGTTGCCTCCTTACATCACTGAAATTGTTGAAGGAGACACAGAAATCAAAATACAAAGACTGTGGATGGTACTGCCGTTTGTTAATCTCAATTCAAATCTGTGATTGCAGGATTTTCAAACAATATTCATTATTATCACAAAAATGGAGGTGACAACAA
>NW_003549093.1:0-1403 GCF_000090795.2 Amphimedon queenslandica | reverse complement strand
GGATAGACCACAATTAAGCATATCTATGTGCTTCATTGTAGCTTACCTTTGGTTTATTATACTTTGTTGTTCTCAATAGTTATAAACAGATGAATGGCAGTCTAGTACAAGTATGGTTCTTCGTATTCAAGGATGTAACAAGCTGTATACACCACCAGTAAATACATGTATGTGATTTATTGTAGCTTACGTTCTTTTTGTTTTACTTTGTTGTTCGTTATAGTTATAAACAGACGAATGGCAGTCTAGTACAATTATGATTGCTAGTATTGAAGGATGTAACAAGCTGTATAGACCAACATGCATGTGTTTTATTGTAGATTACTTTCTTTTGCTTTACATTGTTGTTCTTTATAGTTATGAAGAGATGAATGGCAGTCTAGTACAAGTATGATTGTTTCCATTCAAGGGTGTAGCAAGCTCTATAGACCACATATAAATACATGTACACCTGTATGTGTGCCATAGTAGCTTACCTTTCTTTATACATTTTGTTGTTTTTGATAGTAATGCTAAAGAGGAGTTTTCACAAGTGTTATTTATGGTGCACAGAGCCTTTTTGACTGTAAATAAAAATTGGTGAGTCATTGTGTGTATTGTATTACATGTAACTTACCATTACTGAGTAGTACCGTGTAAAAAATTTAACATTAGAGTGGGAGAGAGAGCTCCTTGTGTACATGTAGTGATTATATATAATGGGAGAGACAATGTACTTGTATTAATCTATCTATAGTTTTACATATAAGTTACCATTAGTGAGTAGTACCCTATAGAAAATGTGAATTAATAAAGTTAATAGTAATGAGGGAGTGGGTTATATGTGTAGATGTAGCGAATAAACTGTGCGGAGAGACATTGTACATGTATTTATGTGTGTATAGTTCTACATGTAACTAACCATTAGTGAATAGTATCCTGCAGAGAATGTGAATAATTTTTTTTCAAGTTGTAGTCTAGTTATTATAGTTGTAGTTGTACTTGTACGGGAGTTTCAGTTGAAAGAAGGAGACAGACAGAAGAGATGAAGAGAGAGAATGATTTGTCTTTGTCATTTTAGTGGTGACGGTGACGATGATCACAATGATGACAATGATGACGACAATGATGATGGTGATGATGATGATCATGATGACAATGATAATGGTGATGATGATGACAATGATGTTCGTGGTTACAATGTTGATAGTAGTGTTAACTAACAAGAGACTCAGCAACATGTGGATTACAGTTGTCAATGGAATAAAAGAAGGTTAGCCATACACACATAAAAATGGTGTGTTATTTTGGCACATCATCATGTGTTATTCTGTTGTCCCAGATTTTAACACACTACACATCATGTTAAAATGACACACTTTGTAAATTTGTTATTTCAACATAATTAGTGTGCTAATACAACA
>NW_003549092.1:5893-7402 GCF_000090795.2 Amphimedon queenslandica | reverse complement strand
CACGACTTTTAAGCGTATCAATAGTTTCATCAGTCAAACAGCCATGCCTTACAGAATCAAGCATTTTAAAGAAAGTTTCATCTCCTTTTTGTTGCTCATTGATTGTTCATCATTTTCTACTGTTTCTTTCCATATGTTAACTGCATTTGCTGCTCCAAGTCTAGTTTTCACTAGCTTGTTGCTAATTTTATTAAATACTGGCCTACCATTAACTGGTGGCAATTGTAAGAGGTCACCTACAAATAAAATATTTTTGGATCCAAACCATTCATCAGTTCCAAATATATCTTCTAAGCGCATGTGTAAGAATGTTAGATTTAGATTGGATACCATAGATACCTCGTCTACTATTATAATTTTTAAACTTTTAAGTGTCATTTTTATCCTTTTCTGAGCTTCTTTATTCAAAGCCCAATATCCAGCTGTTTTTCCCTCATGCTCTATTGGTAGCTGAAATAACCTATGTATTGTCAGTCTGCCTACACTAAATGCGGCTATTCCTGTTGGTGCTACTATAGCACACATAATTTCACCACTTTTTGGATGCCATATGTCATCCACTAGGCATTTTATTGCCTCTATTAAAAATGATTTACCAGTTCCACCTACACCACTAATAAACATTCTTAGAGGTTTGATATTATCTAATCTAAGTAGTCTTGAAGACTCATTCTCTAGCAAGTCTTCACGTTCTTTTTGACTTATAAGATGACTTTAATTTTATCAAAAATTCTTTTTTGATCAACATTAAGCATTGCCTCTCTTTGCTCTAATGTTAAAATAGGTACATTTATGTGCATGTCAGCAATATCAGCCACTGCTTCTATTATTTCACCCAGTAATTGAGGCTCATCATCTTCCTTGTTATCAGGAAGTTCTTCAGTGAAACCGGCTTTATTTCTTGCATCGACTATTTTCTTCCAATTACGTTCAGCTTCTAATAATTTCTGTAGTTTGTTAAAATGATTTTCAATGCCACGTATAGATGCTTCTCTGTGACGCCTAAAAGCTTCTTCCATTGTTTCCCATTCCATTACGAGTGTGCTCTCATCTCTAAAAGGCACAAATAAAAATATTAGCGAGTAATAAAAATTGTCTCTTTCCGCTTCTTGCATAGGATTAAATTTCCTATGGTTTGGAAGGACTGGCTTTGATCGAAGTTTGTATTCTCTTTCTCCATTTTTTATTTTATGAAATTTGTAATTAGCAACAAATTCGTAAAGAGACACATCTTCCATGTTATTTGGTCTTGTTGGATAAAAGTCTTCAATTATGCTAGGATTAAAAATGTCTTTGAAGATTAGTCCATTTTAGTTAAAAATGAATAGTTTTTATTTTTCTGCTCCTCTTATGAGGCAAGTACACATTAACGTACTGTATGGTTACTGATTTCATGTATAAACTTTCACCGAGAAGAAGATCACTGGCTTCATATAATCCTACTTCTTTGGCTCTAAGTAATTTTTGTCCAATTTTCCAAAGCCTGCTGTATATATTGTCACAGCTGCT
>NW_003549092.1:0-1676 GCF_000090795.2 Amphimedon queenslandica | reverse complement strand
TTCAGTAGTACTCTACTACTGTTGGTCAGACTAGTCACTATGGCAACTCTGAGCATACGCAATATATGACAAAATGGCGACTGAAAAAAGGGTGTGTTATCACGCNCATTATTACTTCTGTTTTGACCTGGAAATAAATTAAAATTTTGAAACTACCTTTGTAGTCCTTGACCGAAGTGTAGAGGAATGGTGTAAAAACCAGCCAGAGCATTTTCCTCGCTTAAAAGAATAGAGGGCCTATAGATGAAAGAAGAAAAAGCCTGAAGAATTTTGCAGAAATTTGAATTTTGGCCTATTCTCCAGACTTGCTCCCGCTACATTGCACTCCACTTTAAAGGTACCAGGAGAATCGCTCAGTGAAGGAGAGCTCGTCTAAGCCATTTATAAAGCCGTACAAGGTAAGATAGAAGAGTTATAATCATTTGAAAATTATAAATTTGGCCTCCCTCTTGAAAAATCAACCTCAACCCTACATATAGGCTACCGCCTATATAATTTGCAGTGGTTGAAAGTGGAGAAGATTTTGATGCATATGAAAAAGAGAGGACAATTTGGCCGAGAGACATTAAAGGGAATACATATTACTGGTATGGATAATTAATAACATTAAATATAAAATTTTATTTTTTGTTCCTTATGACGTACACTCTTTTGTTGAATTAGCCACTCACTTCTTTTACCCCAACACTGGTATTATTTCATTTCTCAGCAAAAGAATTGAGCAGGGTCCACTCGAGAAATACCTTATAAAGCAAAGGCAGCAAGGAAGAGTAAATGAAAATCAAACAGTATTTGAATTTCTGAAAACTTAGAGGGTAATATGCTCTATAGATTCAGACAATCTACAAGGAATTACTACAGGATCAAATAAAAAGACGTTTAAAATTCAGCCTGGAGATTACTCACGTCTTAATAGAAGGGCAGTGAAAAGATAAAATACAAGTAACTTCTTCATTTAAGAACAAATCTTATTCATGTGACACCTGTACATCAATCAAAAAGGTTAAGTAGGATTCCAAATGATCAACGAAAACACGAAATGAAAATCCAACTCGTTACGCAAATTCTACTCTACACTGTACTTTCAATGTTAGTATGTATGAATTACGAATCACCTTGCAATGTAGAGTAGAATTTGTGTCACGAGAAGGATTTTCATTTCATATTTTAGGTGGTCGTTCAGAATGCTACTTAACCTTGTTTTTTTTAAATTTTTTATATTCTTGTTTGTGTTGATTTTTTATAATATTTCTTAGTTGCCATTGTGATACTTGTTGATTGTTCTTGTTTGTGTTAAGTTTTTAATAATATTGATCATATTCCTTTATTTGCCATTGTGATACATGTTTATTTTACACAAACAATAATTTTCTTTATTATTATTATTATCATTGTTATGACTCTACATCATTTACGAGAGACAGCATTGAATAGTCATGCTAAAGGAATATCAACTATACTGATGACAAGTGAAATTTATACTTGTCTTGATACAAGAAGCTGTGAGCTGAGATAGTCCATCTGCCCTGCATTGTTGTAGCTATTCCTGTTCTTCTAGGCTGTTGTAAAGTTCATATTATCATTGGATATCATGAAATTAATTATTGTTTTGTTTTTTTAATAAAATAAAATCACACACTTGATAAAACAGTAACATGTAAGAATAATACCTTCTC
>NW_003549090.1:5456-7415 GCF_000090795.2 Amphimedon queenslandica | reverse complement strand
AGTACTAATTTCGCTAGTACATGTACATGGTATACCATAGTTTCAACACTACAGTACACAATTATGTCTACGATTGTTATTACTTGTCCATACACTAATAGAATAACTACTAACAGACACAACAATGATCTTACATTAGTCCCTGGACAAGCATCATAGTCAGGCACATAAGCTACATAATTATTATCATCAGACTCGTTCATTGGGTCATTCTCTATCGTAGAACAAGCATTACGAGGGACAGGATAATAAAGGAGAGCCTCTTCTTCGTATATCAAAGTAGACCGACTATCACTGTAGGCAGAGGAGTCTTCGTACGTACGGAGAAGTTCTGTCCCGTTAAAAACCTGTTGGATGAGGAATGGTGTTAGTGTAAGTGATGGTTTAGTGGGTACTTGTATCTCTAGTGAGACAGAGAAGTGAAATAGAAGAAGAAAGAGGGAAAAGGAACGAAGCATCGAAGTTGACATCTTTTCACAACAATTCCATAAACTCCGCCCTAATATGCATGGCCACGCCCAATTAATTAATTAATTATTATTTTTGGTAAAAATGACCTCTGCATCAGCAATTCTTTCATTTGTCTTGCTGAAGTATGTATCAATGTTATCACATGTATATGAAGTATTTAAATTTTTACAAATTAGGAGTTAGCAAACTACATTGTCACTTAAGTTATTAGATCTAGTTTTACTCTAATTTTTCTGCAGAATTAGTTCACTCCGCTTATTTTGCTGGTATAGAACTCCACTCCAGCCTATTCATACTATAGATGAAGATCAAGTTACATTATGAATATAAACAACAACTACATTCTCTATGACAACAACAGTGTAAACAAACTTCAGTGATCCACCCTTTACAAATTGTTTGAGCAACATGTAAATATTAAGTAAAATAAGTTATTTCTAGTAGATCTAAATCAATAATTATATGTACTGTTTATAGATAAACATAGTCTGGTATAGTGTTGTTTTAGTTCTTTTCGGTTTATTGCTATTGTTGTCTTGTTCACACTTAATTGATGCTCAGTGTAAGTCACTTTTATATGTACAAGTTTAATCTTCTAAACACTAAGATTGTGATGGAGGAATGTTTTACAATTGTACAACAGGAGAATGTGAATCATGTAAGCAGATGTAGCATTTTAAATGATAACAAGTATTTTTTATAGTGGGTGCTGGTTATGGTATTCAACTTGACAGTACTTGCTACAATATTACGTGCAAAGCTTCTCAAAGCACTGTGGCTCCAGGAACATACTTATTCTCTTTTACAATTTTCATTGAAGAGGGAACTATGGGAACAATCGCAGTTGTCCGTGATACTCCAATTATTGCATTTAGTGGACCATCAGAATCAGCTTTTAGTACATTTCTTCCTCTAAACCCACCAGCAAGTAATATTACTAAAGAAATTAATGCTGGACATACAATTGATGGTGAGGAACTAACATATGGCAGCTACAGTACTAGTTTCAGAATAGCTATAATCCCACTCTTTAAAATTTTTCTTTATCCAATTTATATAGAAATTGTTAGTATAAAATATATTACTTTCTGAAGTACAGATCCATGTGCTGATGTTAACTGTAACCCAAATGGTGCCTGTTCTAATGGAGTCTGTATATGTAATCCTGGATTCACTGGACCAGACTGCAATACAACATATGAATTTGATCCCTGCCATACCTCACCTTGTGCTAATGGCAATTGCACTTACATACCACCCAATCTATTTACATGCAGTTGTGAGCCAGGATACACTGGAGACACATGTAATACAGAGATTGATCATTGTGAAGGAGTTGATTGTGGTAATGGAGCCTGTATCAATTCACCAGCCATTGGTTACACATGTGAGCGTCAGTCTGGCTACACTGGAGACCATTGTTCCAGTAATATCAATGATTGTGATCCTAATCCTTGTGCTAACGGTATATGTACTGATGCTGTGGCT
>NW_003549090.1:3035-4545 GCF_000090795.2 Amphimedon queenslandica | reverse complement strand
CTGACATATAATCAAGCAACTAAAATTACTAATTTCTTTTTTGATGGTTTGCTATTAGCTGATGGTGTACGGACACTAGGGAATCCTAACTTTAGTTATGGAGTAAGTCACAACAAAAACAATATAATAATAATATTAATGTGAATTAAATTAATTAGTTGCGATGAACATATATTATTTGCTAAACCAACCAGTTTAATTTATAATTTTTCTTCCTTACTCTATACAGTTTGCTTCTACTTCTCCCAAAGTATTCATTGGAGCTTGTCTGCCTCACTATTTTCATTTCATTGGAACAATTCATCAAGTTGTTTTCTTTAAAGAAGCACTCAACAGCACATTCATATCACAGCTAATGGATGAGTCTGATACACTAGTCAATCCATCAGGTGTATGCACTAACTATCTACAGATTGGAACTACATGCCCTGCTCCTTCAGTAGCTCCTTCAGCTCTCTGTCAATCATCAATAAACAAGTATGTGTATTTTTATTTTTTATTTTTATTCCTTCATTTTTAATAAGGTGTAATCCTAATGCAAGGTGCTTGCCTGATGTTAACTATCAATATACCTGTCAGCCACAACCAGTTGGTAGGTTGCATGATTTGGGAGGAAGCTGTTATCTCATTGTTACTCTTGACTATAGTGATTGACGTAAAAAGTGTATGTATTGCATGGTATTATCATAAAGTTATTTTGCTTATTTAGCTATTATTGCAAATGAACAATCTTTTCTATTCCTTTAGTATGTACATCAGACTCAACATGTCAACCAAACTACTACTGCAGCAGTGGTACTATACCTACTGATAACAGTAACTATTATAAAAACTCAGACAAATCATTACCAGGTCAAAGTGTCTTTTTACAAGAGAATTTGATGCACTTTTCCGGAGAGAGCATTACCAGAACAAATGTCCTACCAGTTCATAGTGTCCCAGATCTTGTCTCAGACCTCACTGTATTTGCTATTGTGAATCAAGAGCCTGGTAATGATGGCTATGTGATTGGAAAAGGTCTCAATGATAAAATGAGAGACTTTGGTCTTTATCTACGTAGCTCAAAAAGTACAATCTGGCTAGCATATGGATCTGATGATAAAGGTGTTGGATTCCGTGGTATTATATTCTTTTATGATGTTAATGTTGCTGATGGGAATGAGCACTCAGTGACAGCAGTCATTGATGGTTCTGCTAACAGTGCATCTCTTTATATTGATGGAGTATTGAGAGGATACCAGTGCCCATTGCCAGTCAAACCAGCCTTCAGACCTGATGTAATGTTATTCTAAATTTTAATTGTAAAATTAATGCAGTGAGCAGAAGTAGTCCTATTATCCTATACATTATTGCCAGCTAGCTTCTTTCCACCATTATTTTGTTAAAATGAACAATTTTTGAAGAGTAAATAGTTAGTAGTGGCTATAAAATTACCCCAATTTTTACTACATTTTTCAATGCATATTATGTAGAAAATTTGAGCTGATTTTGTTTTTAAGTTGTGAGCATT
>NW_003549090.1:0-2840 GCF_000090795.2 Amphimedon queenslandica | reverse complement strand
ATTACATTTCCTGATACATATTGACATCCTTATGCTATGTAGAATGTTTGAGCTGATTCTGACTATAGCTTTTTGAGCTAGATCTATGGCAATTTAAAAGCATTATGTCTCTTTTTCTATTCTAGTATAACATTCTCTATGTGGGTGGCAGACCAGGTACTAAAAGATTTCAATTCAAAGGTTCCATCAGAAACCTCTTCATTGGATCTGGTGCTTTCCAGTATGACAATGTCAAGCAGTTACATGATGATGCATTTGATGGTGACAGCTCTCTTAGTCTTGAGACAACAGACACTCAATATTGTTTACCATACATTAGTAGTAATGAGAGGTGTATTGTTGGAAATAATAATGATTTTAGGTAAGTTTGATCAAAATATATCTGGCTAATGTACATAATGTATCGCTATTAATGACAGGTGTCATCATACCCAAGTTTGTGTTCCTGATTTTGCTGCTAGTGTAGCTAAACAGTTACCAATTCAAGGAGCTAGTTTTCATCTTTATGGTGTGTGTCTCACTCCCTGTGATTGTGATAATACTGTCAGTTATGAGTGTGGGATTGATGGTAATACTTATCTTAATTCCTGCATGAGGGTCTGTGTTAATGTACTGGTGAGTGTATTGTGTTACATCAATTATAATAAGTGATGATTCTTTCTTTCTTTTGAATAGAAACTTCATGATGGTCAGTGTTTCAATTATGCACTAGCTTATGCAGCTTGTAATGAAACCTTCTCTAGTCAATAAAACTTTGAAATTATTGTTTAACTATATCGCTGCAATTCTAATTATTATCATAGATATTACATCATAAAAATATTAAAAAACAACAGAGTGGCTATTTTTACGCAGGTAAATGCTCATAAAATATTCCTTAAAACTCTATCATGAAAAAACTGAAAAAAAACTACTAAAACTACACAAGTTAGTTTGAATAAAGCCTACTACTTTAAGAATGCTCTATATAGTTTGATGGATCGGCTCAATTGAACTTTGTGGCACGATCATGAGGTGTGGTATAGTCAATGTCAGGTCCAATGGCCACTATAGCATGAGGATTAATCTGGAGGTGACTCTCCTGGAAAATAACAAATGAAAAGAATTAGAAATATAAAGACAGAGAAAAAAATTTAAAAGCAATAGCTACACATAAGTGAATTTAAAATAAACAAGTGCATATACAAAATTATTATTGAGGGCTTTTGAGGATCTAATTTTCATGAATGAACACATTGTATTGTCTGCCATCTTTTACTCAATTAAAAATGATTGATCTTTTTAAAATGGAAATAAACCAAAAAGTTTCAGTCAGAATTGGCTCAAACTTTCTCACAGCATAAGGACGTCAATAAGTGTCAGAAAATTTAATAAAAATTGGAGACAATTTTGGGGCCATTTTTCATAATAAAACCATCTGCTACAGCCTTAGGTATTTTTCAGAACTTCGATGTTTTCTTAAAATGGCTGTAACTCAAAAAATTTCAGTCGAAATCAGCATAAATTTTCTACACAGCATAAGGACATCAATATGTATCAGAAAATACATGTATAATAAAAATTGGGGACAATTTCAGGGCTATTTTTGGGAAAAACCATGGGCTATTGCCTTAGGTATTTTTCAGAATTTTGGAATTTTCTTAAAATGGCTGTAACTTTAAAAATTGAAGTCGGAATCAGCTTAAACTTTCTACACAGCATAAGGACGTCAATATGTATCAGAAAATGTAATAAAATTTTGGGGTAATTTTGGAGCCATTTTTTGGAAAAAACCATGGGCTATAGCCTTAGGTATTTTTCATATTTTGGCTCATTTTTTAAAATGGTTGTAACTTGAAAAATTGAAGTTAGAATCAGCTCAAACTTTCTACACACCATAAGTACATCAATATAAATCAGAAAATGTAATAAAAATTTGGGGCAATTTTGGAGCCATTTTTTGGAAAAAAATCATGGGCTATAGCCTTGGGTATTTTTCAGATTTTGGCTAATTTTTTAAAATGGTTGTAACTTGAAAAATTCAAGTTGGAATCGCCTCGAACTTTCTACACACCATAAGTACATCAATATAAATCAGAAAATGTAATAAAAATTTGGGGTAATTTTGAAGCCATTTTTGGGAAAAACCATGGGCGCCTTGGGTATTTTTCAGAATTTTGACATTTTCTTAAAATGGCCATAACTTGAAAAATTCAAGTCGGAATCGCCTCAAACTTGCTACACAGCATAAGTACATCAATATGTATCAGAAAATGTAATAAAAATTGGAGACAATTTTGGGGCCATTTTTTTGAAAAAAATATGGGCTTTAGCCTTGGGTATTTTTTAGATTTTGGCTAATTTTTTAAATGGTCGTAACTTGAAAAATTGAAGTCGGAATCAGCTCAAACTTTCTACACACCATAAGTACATCAATATAAATCAGAAAATGTAATAAAAATTTGGGGTGATTTTGGAGCCATTTTTTGGAAAAAACCATGGGCTATAGCCTTGGGTATTTTTTAGAATTTTGACGTTTTCTTAAAATGGCCCTAACTTGAAAAATTGAAGTCGGAATCACCTCAAACTTGCTACACAGCATAAGGATGTCAATATGTATCAGAAAATGTAATAAAAAAATTGAGACAATTTTGGGGCCATTTTTTGGAAAAACTATGGGCTATAGTACAGGGTATTTTTGTGAACTAGCTTTAACAAATCACAAAATCCACAAAATCTATAACCATCAAAAACTTTGTGTAATACAATGTAGATATAATTACAGACAAATGGTGTGCTCTTACTTGATAGTGGTGCTCAATATGATACCTATTGGTGGTACTGCCAAACCCAGGAGTGTT
>NW_003549089.1:5822-7416 GCF_000090795.2 Amphimedon queenslandica | reverse complement strand
GATACACAGGTCCTATTGATAGGGTATTAATCTCAGTGGTGGTCAGAAACAACGTGTTAGTCTAGCTAGAGCAGTCTACCAAGAGTCTGATGTGTATTTACTTGACGATCCTTTATCTGCTGTTGATTCACATGTTGGTAAACACATATTTGATAAAGTAATAGGACCAGAAGGAGTGCTGAAAGGAAAAGTAAGAGTAACTATATTGTACATGTAGCTAGTGTGAGTGTCCCTCCCAGGTACGTATACTAGTGACACATGGTATAGGATTCTTGTCACAGTGTGATAAGATAATAGTGATGAGTAATGGACGTATAACTGAGGTAGGATCATATAATGAACTGATTGAACAGAATGGAACATTTGCTGAACTATTACACAACTATGGAACTACTAAAGTGAATGAAGATGGTGATGAAGAGAAGAGATACAGCTCCAGTAGTTAACAAATTTAAAATAAAAAATATTAAATATTTATAGGTACTGACTTTCAAGGCGATGAGAAGACTGTTGCTATTGAAGCAAAGGAAGGTTAGCTAGATTGCAACTACTATTTCTATTTTACCTTTTTTATAAATATATTCCAGATGAAGAACACAAAAAGAAATCCTCATTTCTAACTGGAGAAGAGAAAGTGAAGAGTGGCAATGTAAGCTTATAGTAAGTATAGGTAGTCTTAGTTTTGTATTTTATTTAATAGATCAGGCTTTCTGTCCTGAATTCTTACATCAAGTCTTGTACATATTACATTTCACTGCTAATAACATTCTTTTACATGTTGTCGAGTGGAGCAGCTGTCAGTCAGAATGTATGGCTTGCTCATTGGAGCAACACCCAAGATAATAATAATAATGATAATGATAGTTTTAATAATGATGATCTGTAAGGAGGAATGATGGACTATATTGAATTAATATTAATTTTTAGTGCTCTTAATCTTGGTGTCTATGGGTTGTTTGGTGTACTTCAAGCTGCAGCGGTGTTAGGGTTTTCGTTCTCACTGGCCATTGGTTCCCTTAAAGCATCAGTTAAACTCCATGATGGAATGTTGAGTAATATCCTTAGATCACCAATGTCATTCTTTGATACTACACCTCTTGGTAGAATACTCAACAGGTTCTCAAAGGTAAAAAAGAGAGCCTCTACAGTATATGATGGTTTCATTTTGTATAACTATAAAGATTAGATAATTTATTATTATTGTTATTATTATTATTTATTATTATTATTATTATTATTATTATTATTATTATTATTATTATTATTATTATTATTATTATTATTGTGGTGAGCATCAGCAAAGCCTCTATAAATGATGTCTCATTGAATCCTGGAAATACGTATTTTAAGTACTGTGTAATTAATTAATAATACAAGTGGTTAAAATTCTTCCTTTTTATGGTTTCGCGACCTTGCACACATACTTCCTCCTTCACTTCTAGTAAATTTTTTTGGAATGTCCTTATGCCCATGGTTTTTTCCAAAAAATGGCTCCGAAATCACCCCCAATTTTTATTACATTTCCTGATACACATTGATGTCCTTATGCTATGCAGAAAGTTTGAGCCAATTCCGACAAATATTTTTTGAGTTA
>NW_003549089.1:0-2133 GCF_000090795.2 Amphimedon queenslandica | reverse complement strand
TAGTTTAGTTAAAGATGCAAAGTTACTATCATAAGTTGGTGTGCATATATTAACGTTATTAATGTATTATTATCTGTATCCAGTCGTGTTAGGGGAGTTTTTGTGGTGTATGCATTTATTTTAAAAATGCATTTTTTGTGCTAAGTTATAAAAGCAAGCACTAGATCTATCTGTGAGCAGAAGAATTTTGCAGCTTAAGATTTTTTTAGTGAATCGACAGGCGTTAAGAGAGTTATAAAAATGTCTGATTCAGAAGATGAAGAAATTTTGGCACAACCAGTCGGGCCGCTAAAGAAGCATTACTTTCTTAAAATTGGCCCATCCTTTACAGGAATTTCCAACTGGCTTCAAAGAAAATTAGATGCTAACGAGGCAAGAATTGTAGGGACTCGTACTATTCAAACTGGGTGCATCTATCCAGCTGTAAACAGAGAGCCATCTTGGAGTCGTGTGTATGACTTTACAAGAAGAATTGCAACAGTTGTACGATTCTATGTCCTTGAAGCTGGAAACCTGAATTCTGAACGGTGCCTAGGCAAGAAAATTAAACTTGCCAACCATCCACAGTTACACAGAAGAAGGGACGAAAATCCTTTTGGCATGGAAATCAATAATGATAATTACCTCGTTGAAAATTCATTTGAAGGGCAGTGGCTCATGGCTCACATTGATATGCTACTACCACATTTTCACATTCAAAATCAGTTAAGAAGTCAAAGAGGAAATAGGTCTGATATCACAGCAGAAATGATTGTTGTTGATTACCAATCCCGTGTAGTGTGGCAGATTATTTCTGCAGTTAATATAACCAACGAAGGCCAAAATGATGCTGGCTTTCGATTCATATCCGAGTTTCAGGTTACATTTAATCGGCTTCATTTTGAGAATGAGGAGTGCTTCCGAGATTACCCCTATATGGCTAGTGATAGTGACAACATTGACGAATTAATAAGAGGAGTAGAATCTCTTTAAGTGGAGCTAGACTGATAATGAGGAACAATAATAATTTTTTTTTGCTAGGTATATATTTTTTGTTTAGTTTTTTTTGGTTTTTGATTTTTGATTTCTTTTGCTTTAACAATATTGAGAGCAAAACATTTATAGATCTAGATCTTAGCTAAAGATTATTTTGCAAACTTGCAACTAGATAATTATATGCATGATTTGTGGCCAATGAAGGGCGAGGTGCCAACAATAGAATGCTATAAAACAAGCGTAACAGGGTAAAAAATATTCCTATAATTGATTTCACCACCTTGCAAGTACAGCTGGGTTCTTATTAAGACTTATGAAGGTTCTCTCTACCTTCTAATGCTTCTAGAGAAGTCTTTAGACAGTATCTCTATGCTCTCTTGCTGTTGCTGTTAGAAAGCTCTTAACTTTGTCCCATGTGTAAGCCGCCATTTTGTTTGCCGTGACCACACCCACTCACGTAAAGGAGCGTGGGCGGGTGGTTGCTAAGGCTTGTTATTTCTCCAATACAACGTGTATAGAAGAAATGTAAGTGTGGACATACAAATAAATATTATATATATATATATATACATAGCGCGACGGTGAATTCAATTATAGGAACGACCTGGGGGCTTCGCCCCCAGGTCGTTAAAAATTAATTTATTTAGATCATCTACTTTTGCATGTAAACAATCACTTCCTGTCACAGTTTACTGTAGATGAGTAACAAGAAGAGTAAGAGAGGAAGAAATCCAGGGAGATACCTGGATCAACCAACACTTTCAGATGAGTATGCCTTACGAAAAATGGGAAAACCCTTGAAGTCAAAGAGGAGAAAGACTTGGACCAAAACAGCAGAGCAGCTTGATAATGATGAAGAATACACTAAAGACAAAAAGGATATCTTTGAATTCCCAGAAGACGAAAACATGACAGTAGAAATGGCTCTATCTCTACCCCTTCCTCTTATAAAAATAGGAAAGCCGTTTCCATTGCCTCTCCCCAAACCAAGAAGAGGAAGAAGAAAAACCAGACATTACCCGCATTACAGAGCCACTAGAAATTATATTCACTTTGCTCCAGTCAGTTTTGTATACTTTATCATTATTTGAGCTGCAGGCTGTAACTTATGTATATATTTTTTCTGTCATGCATAGCTACATATTTGATCTAATAAAA
>NW_003549088.1:6074-7417 GCF_000090795.2 Amphimedon queenslandica | reverse complement strand
ATAATAATAATAATAATAATAATCAATGATAAACATACCATGTATTAATAACAGTGTACCCTACAACTCATCTCGATCCAACCAGTTGGTTCATGAAGAGGACACTGAAATAGGTTCTCATTAGGTGAAATTGAAGAACTGGCAAACCTCTCCACTTACCTTGTCAGTGATTATGCTAGTTGGATTAATGGAGAGATTATTGCTTTTGATGGTGGACAGTTACCATATGCTGCTGGAATGTTCAATCAGCTCACACAAGTAAGGAGGAGAGAAAGAGTCTTTTAAATGCATGTAAATGTACAAGTCCTTGTGTTTAAATACAATGTACATGTATATGGGACTTTTAGAGTACCGTATAGCGGGTTTGTTTCGTGAGGCTAAACTTTTGTTCTTTTCGTTCTTCAAGATGGGAGAACGAACAATTAACCGAACAAAATTCCAGTTTTAATGGGCGTGGGTAGCTTATTAATGTCTTCAGAACGAATGTTTAACCTCACGAAAGTCATTTTGAGGATGGAAAACGAAAGTTTACTCACACGAAACAAACCCGCTATACGGTACTGTTAATGTGCTATAAAAGTTTTTAGCTACTGCCTACATGTATGTGCTGCCTAGCTGGCCATATGTATTTTTTATACAATGTAACTAACTTTGTTGTAACTACCAGTCTACTAACTTTTGAGTATAAATAATTTTAATGATTTAGAAATTAATTTAATGGAAGCTGTAGCTACAAAATTAGATTGAAGTGCGTGGTTGTTTTGGCTCATTAATTAATGTAGCCTTTTCATATTACTTCTTCATTTCTGGTACAGGTCACTCAAGAGCAATGGGATATGTTGGAGAAAGTAATAAGGAATGTCAAAGGATCTTAGAATGAAGAAAACTGTTGCATTAGCTTTGTTGTGTGACTGAATGTGTGGATCTGATTAATGTGGTTTTTATCTTTTTAAAAATTAAAGGAAAGGATAGATTTACACTCAGACCTGTCTATTTTGGATACCTTGGGACCCAATGAAAATATATCTATTATAGAAGTGTCCTTATTTTAGAGTTTGATTAATACACATTTATGTTGTATTGGTACTGATACTGTATACCTGCTCTGATTATAGGAGGTGTCCTTATTTTAGAGTTCAACAATGTGAGGTGTTTGACTGTAGTACTAATGCATCTCTAGCTATATAATAAATTTAAAATGTGGTGGACTAGGGGTGGGAACTGAATATTTGATAGAAAAACATTTGCAAGTCACACACATTTATTGGTAGTAGAATCTAATGTGCACAATTAGTAATAACAATAACAGTCAATAGTACTAAGACAAAAGGGATATCAAACTA
>NW_003549088.1:0-2082 GCF_000090795.2 Amphimedon queenslandica | reverse complement strand
ACTGGAGGCAGCTTGACAGTAGTTCCACAGTCCAATACTTGCTCTCCATTGAGAGACATCAATCATAGTGCTTGTTACAGAAAAATGACGTCCCTCAAATAAAAGATAGGTTGATTCAAGAGGTCACAGGTAACTCTACAGTCTACAACAGGTGTGGATCTATGCTGACCACAAAATCCATACAACAGTCAGCCACAATAACCTATTGATAACTGAAATATCACCCCAAAATCTCCTTATAAGGGCATCTAAAGATTTTGTTAACACATTGTGCCAAAACTCAGCAACACATAGTGGCAATGTTTTCATTTGCATGCTGCACAAGTAGATAATGTTAATCACCAGGATTGCTTGATAAGAGGAGAAGAATACATAAACAAAGCTACAAAATTAATTTAGCCTTTTAATATTACTTCTTCATTTCTGCAAGGTACAGGTCACTCAAGAGCAACGGGATATGTTGGAAAAAGCAATCAGGAATGTCAAAGGATGACTGTGTGAATGGATATGATTAATGTGATTTTTCACTTAAAGGGACTAGCAAGAGTGGATAATCATCTACTCTTGGTATACTAGATTTAGTACTAACGGTATTCTAGCTAATAAATTTAAGAGGTGGTGGCAATATTTGATAGGGAAACATCATTTGCAAGTCACAACCGCGTTTACTGTTTAACTTACTAAATCTAATGTGCACAATTAGTGAACAAATAGCAATAACAGTCAAAGCATAGTGATACGATAAATGGGATAACAATCAAACTAGCTTGGGCTATTATAGTCCAGTTCTTCATTTGAGCTGTCCTCATCATCGTATGATATACTAGTATCTGGAATATGCACTATTGGTAGTGGCTTGTGTGGTTGTGCTTCTGTATGTCTATCAATCAATGTCATCTTTTGAGAGTAAAGTACATCACGCATGAGAAAATTGTGCTGAAACTCAACATATTCAAGTGATGGATGGATGAAGATAGTTTCGTATAAATGCTGAATTAGTTCTATCCAGTAATCATTAGGTTCAAATTCCTCAAAAATTTCTTCACAGTCTATCCTCAGTAGTCTGATGGTTGTATGTGACTGTAACATGTTAGTAACAGCAGGTAGTACCTGTTCATAAAACAATGGTGCCAATTCTTGTCTCTTCTCTTTAGAGTTACTATTTGACCGATAAAGTATGAAGTACATTTCAATTTCTGTAAGATTGTTCTTTTGAGAAATGCAATTAATAAAACTTTTTACATCTTGATTTAGTGAAAGTGGTACACTCAAATGCTGTAGACTGGTGTTGGATTCAAGGCCAGTTGTTAGGAAGGATAGGAATGGACTAAAAACAGTCTTACGGCACATACTAATTGTAAGGTATTTTAACGATTGGTTTTGTATCAGCATGTGCTGTAGACTAGTACCCATACTGCTGGTAAATACCTTCTGATATATGGCAACACTCAGAGCTTTAAGTGTAGTATTGGTTTGTAGAATAGTAAATAGTTCAATAGCACTCTCAGCTGTGTCTAGTGGTAAAGTAAGTGTATGTAAACTGGGATGAGAGAGAAATAGAAGATTTGGTGGGTATGGTTCATAATGTAGTATTAGACAGTGTAATTCTTTGGTATGTGGAAGGACTGACGTTATCAGTTTACTACTCCGTATGTCTAAAGCAGTCAGTGGTGTTTTCACCTCTACTATATTCAGTGATGATGGATCAGGAATGTTCAGTGAAAGAGCTTGTAATGTGTTGTTGTCCTTTAGTAACTGCTCTATTACTCCATCAAGTAGAAGAAAAGGAGGAGAATGCTCAACACCTAATGTCAATGATGTTATTGTTTTATTTTTTGTTACTCCTCGAATGACACTACTGATGATGGTACTTGGTAATCCCTCATAAATAATTTTCACTTTTTGTAGTTTTTTATTGATTGCTATACATTTCTCAAGTTCACTGCAATTTGTTGCATTGCCATCAACAAATACTGTTGGCAGAGTAGGACAAATCATTGTTAAGTCAAGAATTTTCAATTGAGGAAGTTTGAGGAACTGTAACAAATAAACATGACAGGGAAAATCTACACCTATACGTAT
>NW_003549087.1:4503-7418 GCF_000090795.2 Amphimedon queenslandica | reverse complement strand
ATCTCTTTCTTCTGTTGAGTTGATTTTGCAGGACTACTTTTATTAAAGTAATTAAAAGTAATATGTATTCTGTTATTGCTAGTAATAATAATGTATAAGCATCTGTGGCTGTCCTAGTATACTTTAGTAATGTTCACTTTCAGTGGGGAATCTATGCAACTTCTCGTGTCCGTAAAGCGTACCATTATTGTGTAGACTGAATACTTACATGTTTTGTTTGCAATACATGTACATGTACATGTAGGTCATTTTGTGTTGTGATAATAAAGCATGTTGTATGTATCTTAGAAGTGTCACTTATGACATTCAATTATTTTTTAGGTCAACTCCAATCACCAATGTTGATAGGAGTTGTATGTTGTATGTTAGCAATGCTTGTATGAGTAACATCATAGCATTACTAAGTAGGATTCACCCTAAAACAATATAGCTCCCACAACTTTTCTAGCCTTGCTAAACTGGGAAACGGGCTCCCTATGCTTACCAGACTTTGTAGGAGACCTAATCTTGACCAGAGGACTCCATTGGTACCACTAGCGTGGCTCTAAACCTTGTATGAGTAGAAAGTCAAAAATCTGCAAAACGACCACATGGACCAGTTTTGTTCAGTAAACTTCAGTCCACTTTTTTCATCTTCATCTCCTGTCAATCCTGTATCTCAATCTTGGCTGGTACTAAATGCTATTTTTTACACCATTCTACTCCAACAGTACATGCGCAGGTCCATGCATGTCCCATCAAATCATTCTCCCAGAAAGGTAGAAGTGGCACTATGAGTCTTCTGGATCACTCATACTTTCCTGTGCCATCGTTTTGTTAATTAAAGCAGTGTGTGGTTCAAAATTGGAGTCAGAGATGTGTCAAGCATTTTTTGGCTTAAGCCCATGCAGATTTTGAAGTAATTGAAGGTGATTTAAAACCTTTTAGAAAAAAAGAGCTTGGGCTTGTACTTAGTTGTATATTCCTCAGCTTGGGCTGACCCTTAAAGCCCAAGTGTTTTTTTCATTTGTCATGATCGCCTCATTATTAGTAATCATTACACAATAGTATGTGTATGTGTGGACAATTCAAGAGACAATTAAAATAGTCCACACCACATTCAGTGAGATCATTACTAATGGAACCAAAACTACCTGCAATTTATGTTTATTAATCATTTAAGGAAGGCTTGTAAAGAAATATAAGTACACGCTTGTAATTGAGTTCAAAAGAGATTGTTGTAATTGTGCTTGTAATTGCCTGTTTGATGAAAGTCTTTGGCTGTTGCTTAAGCTCTTTAATAGCGTAATTGACAAAACTCTGATTGGGGTGTGGCCACTCAAGCTCAGGTCTCAGAACTGAAAAAAGCAAGTAATTTTTTAGGAATATTATTACACTGTTACGCTTCCTTTTATTAAGTATGTGATCAACAAATTGTATTTTAAAAACACAAACAATAAGTAATTATTGTGAAGCAATGATCATGACCTTGTAGTGCTTGGAACAACAATCAACAAGACATGATTGCAGTACTTCCACTGCTTCTTGAACAAGAACACATGTTGAGATTATTACTATGTTATACTTCAGTGTGTTTGAATAAACACTGATCAGTATAGAATTCCTTCAGCATAACTATTTACCACAATAAATGGCAATGGACACTATCTAAAAGAATATTACAAATACCATATAGCTAGAGATTTATGTGGCCCAAAATTTCTGCAAATTGCCAAAAAATGGCTTTTGCGGATTTTATTTTTGCAAATTTACTTGATTACACTAATGATCAATGGCTGCTCTTCACTACTTACCAGAACTATAGCTAATGATGACACAAAGCTCCATTAGGATATTAAGCAAGATAGAATTATTTTTTGACTCTGCTTAAAATACCAGGAACACGCCATGTGCTTCACTATAATTACACTGAGAAAAAGCATGGTGAGCCACACCTTTTAATTTACCTATTTTTGAGGATTCAATTTTTGCGAATTTTATCAAATTCACAAAATTTGCAAAAAATTTGGGCCACAGAAAGTTTTAGCTATATGGTATTATAAAGAAAATTAACACAAACAAGAACATAAGAATTTAAAAAAACAAGATTAAGTAGGAATCCAAACAACTAATGAAAATGCAAATAAAAATCCTTCTCTCGTAATGCAAATTCTTCTCTACGTTGCAAGGTGATCCATAATTTCTTAAATGATAACATTGAAAGTACAATGTAGAGTAGAATTTGCATCATGGAGTAGGATTTTCATTTTTTATTTCTGTTGGTCGTTCGGAATCCTACTTATTATTAATTTGTTTTTTTTTATTATTTTATGTTTTGTACATGTCCTTGGCAGGTTATAAGAACAACAGACACTGTAATATCTTTGTCAGTATTAATGCATAAGAAATGAAACACTTAGTTTCATAGCTACATTACTTGTCTTATACATCAGTAAAGCATGATTATCTCCCAATGTTCCTCAATTCTGCTACAGATTGAATGATGTAATTTACTTGTATTTTGCAGAGAATGTGTCTGTGAAGGTCAGAAGCCAAAAGCAAGTAATGTCTGTTGAAGCAAAGACACCACCTCTAGAAAGTCTTAGCAATGAAGTTGCTACCATGCCATCTGCATTTTCTGACGAGGAGGCAATAACAATTGAAGATGACTTACCAGTGATAGAATACATGGCCCCTGAGGATAGTAAGTACAGTACATATTTACATGGTAGTATATGCACTTTATGCTGATTTAGAAAGGGATACTATTTTCTGTCTACAGCGATATGCATCCATGTAGAGTAACGGCTTATTAAGAGCCACCAGGTACTAAAGTCCATTTGCATTCACCTAAGCCCTCATTTTCTTCCTATAAAAATTTTGACTTGCATTTAAGTTTTAAGAACATAAAAAATTTAAAAAAAACAAGGTTAAGT
>NW_003549087.1:0-4100 GCF_000090795.2 Amphimedon queenslandica | reverse complement strand
TTTTAAATTTTTTATGTTCTTGTTTGTGTTGATTTTTTATAATATTTATAATATTTCTCTAGTTGCCATTGTGATGCTTGTTGATTTTACACAAACAATAATTTTCTTTATTATTATTATCATTGTTATGACTTGACATCATTTATGAGAGACAGCATTGAATAGACATGCTGAAGGAATAGCAACTATCCTGATGACAAGTGAAATTAATACTAGTCTTGACACAAGTCCTTGTTCAAGAAGCTGTGAGCTGAGAGTGTCCATCTTTCCTGCATGTTATGTTGCAGCTATTCCTGTTCTTCCAGGCTGTTGTCATTCATCATCATTGCATATCATAACATTAATTAATTGTTTGTTTTTTAAATAAAATAAAATAACACACTTGATAAAACAGTAACATGTAAGATTAATACCTTCTTTTAGCTGGAAACCTCCACTAAAGTATTGCAGTAGTTGATTCCAAGCATAGCTTGGTAAAAAAATAAATTGCTTCTTCCAGAGCTGCAGATCTGCATCTGAGCATGCGCGACCACACCCAAATTTTGGAGCACATGCTTCTTTAATTAACAAAATGGCGGCATGCAGCTAAGATGGCTCTATCCAGCAGTCAGAGCATCACTTTTTCTTTACTTGAAGAATGATCTGATGGGACATGGACCTGCGCATAGACTGTTGGAATAGATTGGTGTAAGAATTATTCTTGTAGCACCAACTGATACTGAGATACACACCGACAACTGGATTGACAGGACTTCTTGATGAAGATGAAGATAAAAAAAAGTGGCTGAACAAAACGGTCGGTCCGCCGATTTTTGGTTTTCTTCTTAGACAAGGTCTAGAGCCACGCTATGGGTACCATTGGAGTCCTCTGGACAAGATGAGGTCCTCTATAAAGTCTGGTAAGCATAGGAGCTCGTTTTCCCGGTATAGCAAGGCTGCAAAAGTCGTGGCAGCCATTTTTATTGGGGGTGAATCCTACTTAGTAACGCTACCGCGTTACTAATAACGCTACCGCGTTACTAATAACGCTACCGCGTTACTAATAATTATTGTCTGTGCATTCCTCTCCCTTTGTCCCATCTACCTTGGTACTAAAGAAGCAAGTTGGCGGCAGGTTATAGGAATAATCATAGGCGGTTCGAGGATTGTGGAAGCAGGTGGGCGAGGGAGAGAATAAAATGGCGCGCGAAGCGCGCCGCGATTTTGACCACGCCCACTATTTCCCGCTGCGCGGAACTACATTTTCCCGTAATATTAGGGGCCTCGCAATATTTAATTTTTCAACCATTGTCATCCTCTGTGCATGTGCCGTGAGTGTGACTTCGTGATTGACTATGAGACTTTAGTCTCGCTAGCCAGACCATTCCCCAGCCTACAGCCATTTACGTCCACCCCAATGACTGTAGGCTGGGGAATGGTCTGGCTAGCGAGACTAATCAGACTCAGCATCACTAGAAGTAGAAGTATCACAAGGAAGATCATAATCATTAGTCTCTAACTCTGTGAAATCAACTGACACTAGATCTGGCTCATCTATAGAAATTTCAGGTAGTAAATTTTGTGTGCAGCTGCCATTAACATAACTGATGATTTATGACAAGCAGTACTTGCTTATTTATAGATCTATACATGTTAGCTATTAACCTTACTTCTTTCATCATCATTGGTATTTCTCTTTTTTGGTTTAGGAGGCAAGAAAGAATTATGCTGACGCTTGGTTGCCATTGCAAGAAATGATTACAAAATTAACATTCAAAATATTCATGAAAAGTTAATTTTAATAACAATAATAATTAATTTTAATGATTATGATGACTTCCTTTTCCTGTCAAAACTTCAGGGTGGGCATTGCCCCTTAATGCCCACCCCTGGAACCGCCTATGGGAATAATGGCAGAACTGTAATGCCTCTGTCAATATTAATGGCTAAAAAATCAAACGTCATTAGTCTCGTAACCTGCAAGTACAGCCATACTTTTCACAATATTATTACATTGTGTTAATTATTATTATTGGGTGGGGTCTGTATACACTTCTTGAAATGCAGATAGACTTTAGTATTTTGAATCCATGTGTGTGATAGCAACTTTGCTCGCATTAATTTTTTACAATAACTCCTGGATTTAGGATCAGGGTTTGTTTTGTGTAGTTTATGTACTTAATTTTATGTATTACCTGATTTGTTGTACTGAAGGTGATTGTGACGAGTTGGACTATTTCAAATGGTTAAAGGTTTATTTTCAACGGATATAATAGTAGATGAAGGAATATCAAACCCACATGTGGAAGTGTCAACACCGGAGGAAGTTACAGACACTTCTAGTAAGTACAACTATTTTATCGGTGTTGTCATAAAAGTTCTCTTTACAAGTGTTACAGTTTTGGTGTCCTAAGACTGGTCTTGAGATTGAAGAAATTCCTTATGACCTTTTTTTTTAACACTGAAAATAACTAATATATACATAATATTTTGATTCATCATGATACTTAATGATAAAATCAATGATACTTTAGTTTAATGATATTTGAAATGATCATAAAATGATGATTAATACTTCAACAACATCTCTAAAGTCATAAGAACTCCTTGTGGTCTTACTTGGACAATCTCAAGCTACATTATAAATATACTTAATTGGTTTTGAGAGACTCATCTCCTTATTCATGGCTTCCTTCCACTTTTAAAGGTTGTGCAATGGGCTGTCCCTGTTTGTCATTGTTGTCTTCCGTTCCTGTTGCACTTGAAGCCTCAAACTGGACAGTTTGGTGTCCGTGATGGCCCGAAACTTGATTGTATCTGGACCAAGTATAGTAGTTTCTTTCAACTCAAGACTATAGATCTTCACGAGACTAGATGTCATTGGGGATACTCAACGTGATTGTGACACAGAGGACACTACTGCACAGCTAAAGTAGGTATATATATGACGAGACCTTCAAAGCACAAGTGCTCCTTATCATTCAGGAATTGAAGAGGTTGCAAAGAGGCTAAACATTAGAGTGAAGAAAGTGAAGGTCAGCGTGCTCAACACTGCATGTACCTGAATGTGGGAATTGGCTTTAAACTGAATTTTTTTCATAGTTATAATTGGCTTTTGTATCTATTTAATTTTGAGTATTCTACTTGATTGATTAATTGAAGTTTTAACTGCCCAGTGCTATATTATAAATTGCAATGCTTATATAGGCATTATAATCATGTTTTGGAGACAAATCATTTTAGCATCAAAAATTATGTTATAACAGCACGCTAGTTTATCTGTGAGCTGTACTGCAACTGTTCATGGTATATGGGGTATTGGATGGAACTGGGTTGTAGCCGTCACCTAAAAAACTGCTACTGTAAAAGCTCTGCTGTGCTGTATTCCTCCAAGATATAAATTATATTGTATATGCAGTAACCAATGTACTGAACTAAAAAGTGACAGCAGTATCTTGTGGCAAAAAGGTATAGATCTACCGGTATTTAGTGCAACTAGTATTACTATGATACTATGTTAAAAGCAATAGGTGTATGCATGTATTGTCATACTGGAACATAATAAACTGTTATACTCATTTTACATGTCACCATTAAGTTACTTTTTTACCCACACATGCAGTTTTAAGGCAGATGCACCTTAGGAATGCATCTTTTCAAACATGATTTAATCTGAATATTTCATTTTAGGACTTGGGACAGAGTCCTTTCTTTCAATAAATATATCTTGCTGAAATTCAAAATGAGTATGCATTTGAATGCCTCATTATACAATTGTACTCACCCCACCCTATAATTTGTTAAGTCAATTGTTTGATTTAAATAGCATTAATCATAATTGCATATGCATTGGCATTACATTAGTTGCTATAATAATATGTAAAACATGAGTGCTTTCTTTGAAAGCGGTAAGTATATAACAAAAGTGCTTCACCCCTGTCTTGTTTTTATATTTAAACAAGAACATAAAAAATTTTAAAAAAACAAGCTGGAGTAGGGTTCTAGAGCAAGTTCATAAAAAAATAATGCTAACCAGGGCAAGTAGGATTCTGATAGACTACCAATGAAAATCCAAAATGAAAATCCTACTCTCGTGACGCAAATTCTACTCTACATTGTAT
>NW_003549086.1:5644-7420 GCF_000090795.2 Amphimedon queenslandica | reverse complement strand
CTCTATCTGTCTAGGCATAGATTGTATTACTAAGTAGATAACAAGGATTGGAAACTGATGACGTCACACGGACAGCCTCTGTAATGGTGGAAAAGCAAGGAAGGACTACACAAGCTCTTCTCCTAGTCTCCAACTGTATTAATTTGAATTTTATTGACTATCCGTAATGAACAGATAGGTCTTGGAGTTTATGACCGTTCTTTGTGACGGTTAAACTATAGATACTATATATACCAAGTGGATGCGAAACAGGAAGTAGATTGTACATGAAATTATATTGGTGACGTCACGAGCAGTATGCCTATGCTCTTTTCGCTCTAGCGTAGCCTCTAGTGGCCTTGTTTCTCGAAGTTTTGGGTTCTTGGTCAAGTTACTACTTTCCTGAGTTGAAGTAAGTATAATGAAGTCTCTATTAGCTCGAATGACCTGCTGAATCCTTGTTTGCTTGATCACTGGATCTCGTTGTACTGTAAAACATGGCGGCCTATAGTTCTGACTTTAAACACCTTTTCTCCAATCTGGGGCAGAGTTAGTAAGTGTTATTTGGGTAGAAGAAGGATATTATTGTGTTACATGGTCTGTAACTACTAGCTTTCCACTGCAGTTTTATAAAATAGAAATATATCCATTTTTTAGTTTATTAATGGTCTGTTTTGTAAACGCCTTTTCTGGAAAACTATGCGATTTGAAGAGGTATAATTTTGTATGTGTCTACGTACATGCCTTTTGTACGGTTTGTATATTTTCATAATTATTTTAAAGCTATTTTTCTTCAAAAAAGTTACTTAATGTCATTGTGATATACCATATTAGAATGATAAAACTATTATTATAATATTATTTTTTTGATCATCAAATAGGATATGAATATGGAACCAATGAAGATAAATTTTCTGTTGTTTCTTGTATTGACTCTTTTCAGAAGAAATATAGATTTTTATGAAGTTTTTTATAATTATTGATTTTGCCACCATTTTGGTTGCTAAGTGTAGCTAGGATAAACGTCACATCCGGCGAAAAGAGCATAGGCGCATCCTGTTTTGTATCCACTTGGTATATATAGTATCTATGGTTAAACATAGTTTTGTTGACAGAACCTTCGCCGCCTCTCACGCCCCATGTTATCATTGAAATTGCTTTTGTGATGGCACAAATTAACGAATACAGCTATTATTTTTACACAGTGCCGTTTATGGCTTATATAATAGGCTAAAGGCATGTGAAAAAACCTGCTCTTTGTTATAGTTTTTGTCCTTTATCCTAATTTTACTTACTTTTTGTGATATAGGTTGAACAGATACACCTCTAAAAATAGACATTGGTATCTTATGATTTGTATTAAGCACTTGTGATAAAAAAACTGTCCTAGTGGCACGTAGCCTTACTTGATGCATGTTTTTTATATTGACACTCAGTTTTAGTTACCCCTAGCAAGTTATAGGTTGACACCTATTACGCGTGGTAAAAAAAAGCATGCTTTTTCTCATTTTTCTTCAAAATAAAGTGCTGTATTACAGCTTTAACAGTTTCTGATAAGTAAGTAAACCTTCAGCAACAATATAAGCTATGCCCCCCCTTTTTTAGAATCAAAATTTAAAATTAACAAAATAGATAAGGCCACTCCAATTTGATTCCTTGTTTCCCATTACCCGCCCGCATGGGGCCGCATCGCTATTCATTATTGCGGTTTTGCATTGATTATACAAGCAATTTATACAGCTGATAATGAATAAATTTAATGAAAATGAACAAACCCGCCCGCCCGCATCAGGCCCG
>NW_003549086.1:3516-4493 GCF_000090795.2 Amphimedon queenslandica | reverse complement strand
GCTAAACTTCTAATCAAGCTGTTCTCCCAATTTTAATTCTTTCAATGAGAGGACTAATCTAGAGGAGTCTTAGATCAAGCTGCTTTTAAGTTCTTCAGCCTTTCAGATGTTTTAGACAGCCCCTCTCTCTTATCTAGCTGTTAGAAACTCAATCTGAGTTTGTCACGTTAAAATTTCCGCCATCTTGTTCTTTTTGACCACACCCTCTAAATTAATTTTTCCCACGTGGTCCAAATTTATTAATAGTAGTATACTAATTTAATTTTCGTATTTTTCCGTTCACAAACAAGACGTAACGCAAATAGACCTAGACAGATTACAGCGTCTTTCACTTCACTTGGATCACATTTTCCGTTCCGTATCCACACCTACCTGTACTTTTAATTGGGAAAGAGGGAGTGTCTTGCATACGGAAAGGTTGTTCCGTGATCCAAGTGAGCTGAAAGACGCTGTAGTGTGGGTCTCGCTCATGCTCGCCCCAATGAAAGGGATAGGAAACTTCCGTTGCGTGGGCGGATTATTCCATTAAGATTATTAGGTTGCCTAGCAACATAGGCAAGTTACCCTTCCCGGGCCTTTTCCTTCACTGTTCGGCGTCCTATTTCAACTCATAACTCTAAAGTGACTTGTGTTCGTCCTCTGAAATGATAATTAAAGGCATTACAGATACCTCCCTTACAGTCTGTCTAATTTTTGAAGTAAAATAATATTGATAACTATGGGTAAAGTTTGATTTAGTGACTTGATACCTTCAATATTGTGGTTTTGTACCCTTTTTTAGAATACAAAAGAAGCAATACCAGAATTAACTATTACCAACTATTCTATACATTATTATGGAGGGCACGCAACATAAATGGCTCCGATGACAGATTTGGTGACTGATTTATAATCAATTCAAAGTTTTTGTGAAGACCTTTGTTTTGTACCTTTTTCTTTACAGCTCAATGATTGGCACATTTAAATGTGATATGAAA
>NW_003549086.1:0-2643 GCF_000090795.2 Amphimedon queenslandica | reverse complement strand
TATTTTATAAAACTGCAGTGGAAAACTAGTAGTTACAGACCATGTAACACAATAATATCCTTCTTCTACCCAAGTAACACTTACTAACTCTGCCCCAGATTGGAGAAAAGGTGTTTAAAGTCAGAACTATAGGCCGCCATGTTTTACAGTACAACGAGATCCAGTGATCAAGCAAACAAGGATTCAGCAGGTCATTCGAGCTAATAGAGACTTCATAATACTTACTTCAACTCAGGAAAGTAGTAACCTGACCAAGAACCCAAAACTTTGAGAAACAAGGCCACTAGAGGCTACGCTAGAGCGAAAAGAGCATAGGCATACTGCTCGTGACGTCACCAATATAATTTCATGTACAATCCACTTCCTGTTTCGCATCCACTTGGTATATATAGTATCTATGCTGGATCTGGCTTCAAGCTACGCTTAATCCAGCAGTTAGTATTGTGTGTGAATTTTGTTTGCATGAATTGTATTCTCTTGGAGTTATTCAAGAATAAAGCAAGAAAATCCCAGTTTTTTTACCCAACCCGCATTTCCTGTGCCAATCCCTTTCATCAAGAGTAGATAATAATTTTCATTTACTCTAATCATATATCTATGCTTAGTCTCGTGCTCTGTTCCGATCCGCCTGATGCGACCCACCTTCTGCTGTAAAGAAATTTTCAGTGTGCTCTGCAGTTTTTGTTTTGTAGACCAGAATTTCTAGGCTAATATGAAAAGACCCTCTCTCCAAAAAGATTCAATTAAAGAGGTCAGCTAAATGGCTAGAAGAGAATTCTTTATTTTTAATTTTTTCCTGATGCATACATGTTCCTATGTTGTGCATCAACTTTGAGCTAAATCCAATCAAATTTGGATTTTTTATGAATTTTTAAAGTTGCTCAAAAATTGGGCCAACAACCAAAGGCTAGCCCTAAAAATGACTAGAAGAGAATTCTTTATTTTTATAATTTTTTCTGATATGTATACATACATGTTAGTTGCTAGTCTAGTTGCATGGACGCATTCAAACTAATCCAAAGAAGTGTGCTGCCATTTTGGTTTTTTGTTGCACCCTGATGCTCCTTTCTATAGTACTTAGGGCTGTGGTATAGCTGTTCCTTCTTTTCATCCTTATAGAATAATCCTCGGCCAAGGACATGTTTTCAGGTTGTCCCTCTCTTGTTGATGTTACAATACTGCCTGACGTAAGTTACACACCAGGGGCAGATCTAGGATTTAATTTTTGGGGGCAATTATGAGATGGGTGGGGGTAATTAGGGAGTGTGGTCAAGTAAGCTTGTGCAGAACATGGCAGAATCATGGCAGACCTTTTAGCAAAGTCAAAATTATGAAGACTCAAGGTGGATTTACAATATTACGCTAGTCCTGACATTACATTGATGCAGAAGTTGAACTTGGTTCAACTCTAGTGTAAAGCATGCTTGAAAAGGTCAAATTGTCCATGCTTTTGATTAAAAGTTGACAGTACATTGGCCTAGCATTATATCGTAAATCTGCCTTAAGCCTGCTAAAATGAGCTCCTTGGTGGTTTAAAGATTGTTTACATAGTCAAGTACTGCAGCTGCTTCACAGTTTATATAGGTAAAACTAAGTTTACGTTACTCCATAAAAATTTTTGGAGGGGCATTGCCCCCCCTGGCCCGCTTAGATCTGCCACTGTTGCACACTTTTATTGTACTTCTGCTTCTTATAAAATAAAAATAAGTTTACAATTTGTGGTGACATACATGGACAGTATTATGATCTTTATAATATATTTGAACTCAATGGCATACCTTCAATGGAGAATCCTTATGTATCATAATGATAATAAATAATTTAGTGATGTAGTATTATAGAATTTCCAAGTATTGTACATCAGGGATGTGGTAATTGTAATTGTAATTAATTACAAAATGAGTACTTTTCCTTGGTAATGGTAATGGTAGTTGTAATGCTAGTCTATGCTTAGAGGGTAATTGTAATGGTAATTGGTTTAGTTGAAGCACAAAGGTAATTTTGTAATTAATTACTCCATTACATGTACATATACTTGTAATACTGTACTTCAGTAGATAGATAGTCAACAATGAATCAATGATATAGATCTGCATATGTGACGTGTTATTTTACATGTTACATGCACATGTCATGTACAAACTACATATAACATTAACAAAACATTAAACATTAACATTAACGAACATTGAATATAACATTTTGAAGTAATGGTAATGGTAATTGTAATTGTAATGCTGCTTGTAGCTTAGGGGTAATGGTAATGGTAATTGTAATGGTGTTTGAAAGTTAGTGAGTAATGGTAATGCTGTTAGTACTTTAAAGGGTATTGGTAATGGTAATTGGTACAAAAAATTATGGGAGTAATGGTAATGGTAATAGAATTGAACAATTTAGAAAGTAATTGTAATGTAATTATTAAAAAATGCAAGTAATTGACCACATCACTGTTGTACATGTACATGATATTGCATTATTACCGTGTGTGTGTGTGATTGTATTTTTAGCTTTTTAATGGAGATTTTGTTGATCGTGGATCCTTCTCTGTGGAGGTTATTTTAACTCTTTTTGGTTTTAAGGTTTTATATCCTAATCACTTTTACATGTCCCGTGGTAAGAAGTTTGAAATATACTGTATATCAT
>NW_003549085.1:4826-7420 GCF_000090795.2 Amphimedon queenslandica | reverse complement strand
TTTATTTGAGATGATTGTTTACATGTGTATTTATTGTCCTTTCTATTTTTAATTGCCTTCGTTCATCTGTGATACACAAACTCTTCTTTGCAACACAATAGTTTGTAAGTACTAATCTATTTTAATTAAGATGCTTGTTTACATGTGTTTCTATTGTACTTTCTATCTTTCATTTCCTTCATTCATCTGTGATACACAAACTCTTCTTTGCAACACAATAGTCAGTAAGTACTAATCTATTTTAATTAAGATGCTTGTTTACATGTGTTTCTATTGTACTTTCTATCTTTCATTTCCTTCATTCATCTGTGATATACAAACTCTTCTTTTTAACACAATAGTATGTAAGTACTAATCTATTTTAATTAAGATGCTTGTTTACATGTGTATTTATTGTCCTTTCTATCTTTAATTTCCTTCGTTCATCTGTGGTACACAAACTCTTCTTTACAACACAAAAGGAAGTAAGTACTAATCTATTTTAATTTGAGATGATTGTTTACATGTGTTTCTATCGTCCTTTCTATCTTTAATTTCCTTCGTTCATCTGTGATACACAAACTCTTCTTTGCAACACAATAGGAAGTAAGTACTAATCTATTTTAATTTGAAATGCTTGTTTACATGTGTATTTATTGTCCTTTCTATCTTTAATTTCCTTCGTTCATCTGTGATACACAAAATCTTCTTTGCAACACAATAGTCAGTAAGTACTAATCTATTTTAATTTGAAATGCTTGTTTACATGTGTATTTATTGTCCTTTCTATCTTTAATTTCCTTCGTTCATCTGTGATACACAAAATCTTCTTTGCAACACAATAGTTAGTAAGTACTAATCTATTTTAATTTGAGATGCTTGTTTACATGTGTATTTATTGTCCTTTCTATCTTTAATTTCCTTCATTCATCTGTGATACACAAACTCTTCTTTACAACACAATAGTTGGTAAGTACTAATCTATTTTAATTTGAGATGATTGTTTACATGTGTATTTATTGTCCTTTCTATTTTTAATTGCCTTCGTTCATCTGTGATACACAAACTCTTCTTTGCAACACAATAGTTTGTAAGTACTAATCTATTTTAATTAAGATGCTTGTTTACATGTGTTTCTATTGTACTTTCTATCTTTCATTTCCTTCATTCATCTGTGATATACAAACTCTTCTTTTTAACACAATAGTATGTAAGTACTAATCTATTTTAATTAAGATGCTTGTTTACATGTGTATTTATTGTCCTTTCTATCTTTAATTTCCTTCGTTCATCTGTGGTACACAAACTCTTCTTTACAACACAAAAGGAAGTAAGTACTAATCTATTTTAGTTTGAGATGATTGTTTACATGTGTTTCTATCGTCCTTTCTATCTTTAATTTCCTTCGTTCATCTGTGATACACAAACTCTTCTTTGCAACACAATAGGAAGTAAGTACTAATCTATTTTAATTTGAGATGATTGTTTACATGTGTATTTATTGTCCTTTCTATCTTTAATTTCCTTTGTTCATCTGTGATACACAAACTCTTCTTTACAACACAATAGTTGGTAAGTACTAATCTATTTTAATTTGAGATGATTGTTTACATGTGTTTCTATTGTACTTACTATCTTTCATTTCCTTCATTCATCTGTGATACACAAACTCTTCTTTGCAACACAATAGTCAGTAAGTACTAATCTATTTTAATTAAGATGCTTGTTTACATGTGTTTCTATTGTACTTTCTATCTTTCATTTCCTTCATTCATCTGTGATATACAAACTCTTCTTTTTAACACAATAGTATGTAAGTACTAATCTATTTTAATTAAGATGCTTGTTTACATGTGTATTTATTGTCCTTTCTATCTTTAATTTCCTTCGTTCATCTGTGGTACACAAACTCTTTATTACAACACAAAAGGAAGTAAGTACTAATCTATTTTAATTTGAGATGATTGTTTACATGTGTTTCTATCGTCCTTTCTATCTTTAATTTCCTTCGTTCATCTGTGATACACAAACTCTTCTTTGCAACACAATAGGAAGTAAGTACTAATCTATTTTAATTTGAGATGATTGTTTACATGTATATTTATTGTCCTTTCTATTTTTAATTTCCTTTGTTCATCTGTGATACACAAATTTTTCTTTACAACACAATAGCAAGTATGTACTATTCTATTTAAGATACTTGTTTACATGTGTATTTATTGCCCTTTTATATTTTTAATCTCAAAACTTTAATTTACAACAAAAAGGCAGTAAGTGCTTGTTCATTCACAAGTTTTGTCATTCTTTTTTTTCATTTTGTTTTCTGGTCAAAAATTTTATTTGAAACATGACAGGAAGTAAGCATTTAATGTTAAACAATTGTTATTACTTTGTCATGTGTTGTAGAGAAGTGAGTCTATTATTACTAATCTAATGGTCTAGCTGTTTTTATTCAACGATGCTGCATACAGAAGAGCTCTATCAGAAGGAGAGGTAGTGAATGTTGCTTATTCACGTGTTCTTTTTCTGGGTACAGCAGGTGTTGGGAAGAGTTAGTTTCAAGAATTCTCTTATGAAGTTACCATGGAATCCTAAGGCTAACAGTACCATCATAT
>NW_003549085.1:0-955 GCF_000090795.2 Amphimedon queenslandica | reverse complement strand
TATTTATTGTTCTTTCTATCTTTAATTTCCTTCATTCATATGTGATACACAAACTCTTCTTTGCAACACAATAGTTGGTAAGTACTAATCTATTTTAATTTGAGATGATTGTTTACATGTGTATTTATTGTCCTTTCTATCTTTGATTTCCTTCGTTCATCTGTGATACACAAACTCTTCTTTACAACACAATAGAAAGTAAGTACTAATCTATTTTAATTTGAGATGATTGTTTACATGTGTATTCATTGTCCTTTCTATGTTTAATTTCCTTCGTTCATCTGTGATACGCAAACTCTTCTTTACAATACAACAGAAAGTAAGTACTAATCTATTTTAATTTGAGATGCTTGTTTACATGTGTATTTATTGTCCTTTCTATCATTAATTTCCTTCGTTCATCTGTGATACGCAAACTCTTCTTTACAATACAATAGAAAGTAAGTACTAAACTATTTTAATTTGAGATGATTGTTTACATGTGTATTTATTGTCCTTTCTATCTTTAATTTCCTTCATTCATATGTGATACACAAACTCTTCTTTGCAACACAATAGTTGGTAAGTACTAATCTATTTTAATTTGAGATGATTGTTTACATGTGTATTTATTGTTCTTTCTATCTTTAATTTCCTTCATTCATATGTGATACACAAACTCTTCTTTGCAACACAATAGTTGGTAAGTACTAATCTATTTTAATTTGAGATGATTGTTTACATGTGTATTTATTGTCCTTTCTATCTTTGATTTCCTTCGTTCATTTGTGATACACAAACTCTTCTTTGCAACACAATAGTTGGTAAGTACTAATCTATTTAAATTTGAGATGATTGTTTACATGTGTATTTATTGTCCTTTCTATCATTAATTTCCTTCGTTCATCTGTGATACACAAACTCTTCTTTGCAACATAATAGGAAGTAAGTACTAATCTATTTAAATTTGAGATGA
>NW_003549084.1:6124-7422 GCF_000090795.2 Amphimedon queenslandica | reverse complement strand
CTTAAGTGTCTAATCTGATTTATTAATACACGGACAAATTTTACAAAAATTATTTTAAAGTAATTATTTTACAGAGTTTTACAGAGAAAAGTCAATTTTTAATGTTTTTGTTAAGTTTGTCCGAATATTGATAAATCAGGTGAGACATTTAAGTTGTCATTTTCACTTTCAAAAAGACAGCTATCAAAAAGATCCAGCTGGTGAAAGTTAGTTGAAGGACAGGCCTACTAAGTTGCATGTACATGTATCATTGTGACTTTCTAAAACTATTGTTTTCTGCCATTTAGAATTAATAATACAAATATTGATGAATTTGGCCGAATATATGTATTTTCGGGCACCATGCTTTGAGAGCTGATAACTTTTGATGCACTGTGGCTGGAGCTAAAATTATTTTCACACAAGTAAAGTACAACTATTACTAGAATATTCTGCAGTTTCATGACACGGCAAGGTATAATTTTCCTAAAACAAGCGTCCAAAAATGGGTGGTGCCCAATTATTGATAGTTTACTCTAGGTGCATGTAAACATTGAAGGAGTGAGCATGAGCCATCATTGTATGAAGAGACAGTTAATTTGACTAACTAATTTTGAGTTATATCATCTACATAAAAGTAAAAATACAAAATTCGAAATGAAGCCTTTAAGCATGGATGCATCCTACTCCACCTATTAATAATTTGTCTACATGGTCTAATTAAATTTATTCATTAATGTCCCTCACCAATGCTTTGTGTGGTTGAGGGAATAGGTAGTCTTGTTGTCTGTCATTCATTCATTCATTCAGTTTACTGAACTCTAATAATCATTTTACTCCATTTATGAATGATAGTGTTAAATGTTGTCATATTGAGCCACAACTGACATGTATCTGTGTAAAGTGATGTCAAACAAAATAACAAAATTTAAATCTTATTTTTCACCAAACTGTGAATCATTAAATAAATTTGCAGCCATTATTTTATGCCATACTTGTATACATGTATTATCTACTCTTGATGTACATTGTATATACATGATATTTCCAGTGTCATATTAGTATTAATAATTCTGTTTCTATTTAGGACAATGGATAATTCCAACTATTAGTGGTCAGTGTTGCCCTCCTACTAGTGTATTTGCTATTCAAAAGATTACTAATAATAAAGCTGTCATGTTTGGTGGAGCAGTGCCTGGTGATGATGGTCATGATATAGTTGTTAATACAGTCTATGCATGTCAACTGGAGTCTGATACTACAATAGTAAGTTATATTATTTTTGTATGGGATTTATTTATTGCATGGAGCAATCATGT
>NW_003549084.1:3948-5735 GCF_000090795.2 Amphimedon queenslandica | reverse complement strand
ATAAGTACTATAGAAAGTACTTAAGTACAAGTGAAGTAATATGAACAGTACAATTAAATCACATACATGTATTAACTATAAAATTTATTTTTATGTGTGCTTGATGTTGGAACAAATAAAAATTCATTTTTGTAATCTATTGTCCCTTAAATTACACCTTTCAGGCCAAATTGTTTTGCTAGCAATGCTTAAAAGTGTCTCTGTTGAAAGATATGATGGAAATCATTGTACTTTATAGCATTACCAATAAGGAGTACTTCTTTTTCAAAACGTTAGAAGATTAGTTTTTGTAGGTAGAGCTGGTGCTTCCAAATAACCATCTACATCTATATCTACATTTGTTGTTGGCTATATAGTTACAATGACCCAACACCATTTACAGCTTATGTTATCATGCTTTCTACAATATATGTACATGTACATGTACATTGTACATGTATATACACATGTACAAGCTATTGTACATGTACTTACAGTACTTCAAAGTACTTATAGTACTTTTAAGTACTGAAATATCAATAAGTACTTCGTAAAGTACTTAAGCATAAGTACAAGTACAGGAAGTTAATGTAAAAAGGACTTACATGTAAGTACAGTCCAAGTACTCTAAAGACTACTTAAGTATACTTAAATGTACTTTGCCCCATCCCTGGTACATATGGGTATACTGTATAGACCTCTTGGTGCTAAATATATTCATGAATAGACCGTATTGTTCTGATGAGAAAAAAATTTCATAAAATTTCAAAACTGCCATTTTGGTGTCCAAAATACAACAGTAATGGCCTTCTTGTTATGCAGTTGGCTGTCATTCACGTCATGAAAAGGGACAGAACTTGTTATTTTATCATTTCTCCATGGAAAGATAGGTGTATAGCTGCTATCAGAACTGGTTATCAACGAAGTAGACCAGCAGACAGTCACAGGTAGGTCCGGCAGTACTTGATGAGTTTTGTACAAACACCATAATAATCCCAAGCATAATAGACAATGTACTATCAGTATTTTGATTACAATAAAGTTGAAAAACAAGCCTATAGAACAAGTGCTCTACAAAGATACAAGAGGGGCTGTTGCTAGCTAGAGCCAAAGAAGTCATTACAGTTTGGACTCAAGGAATAGGTTCCAGCACTGCTGGTATTCTAAATGCTAACAGGACAAGAAACAGAGTGCTACAAACGAGGAATGAAGTTGGTACATATTGTTTCTGCAGGGAACACGGGAAAGATGATTGCTTGCGATGGTACATCCTGACGTCACAGTGAATGGTTCCACCACAACTTAATGCATTGGGGATACTGTTCATATTGTCGTAAAGTGGTTTTATTAAAGTATAATTGATTATTATGTATTTTGTTTGTATTATTATTTTCCAGTAATAATTTTTTTCTGAAACAAGTATTTCCAAAACTAATAAGTTTACATAAATTTACTAAAGTAGAACATTTGTCAGATATACAATGTAGCAGAATAGTTTGAACCCTTATCCACTATGGCCAGCAAGATAAAGACATAGCAACTGTCCAACAACCTACCTGTTATAATATTTATATGATTCTAAACTTTTATAAGCCTTCATTGCTTTCTATGTCCCCAAGCTGACTGCAACTGAGGCCACTTCTCGATGTTATCAATCCATTCACGAATCTGGTATGGGTCTAATTGATCACAGTACTTCTGACCACTGATCCATTCTACTTCAGCATTATATCTATTCTTATCAGCTCCGGAAAAAGAGGAAAACTATTTTCTACCATATAAAAGATTGGCCATGTTGGACACCAAAA
>NW_003549084.1:2286-3144 GCF_000090795.2 Amphimedon queenslandica | reverse complement strand
TAGAGGGATTTACTTGGAGATACAACTTAAGTTTAAGTTTGGATACATTAGTTCTGTTACTCGATTTCAGATTGTGTATGGCGGATTGTATTGGTGCCATTTGGCTGGCACATTATTTTAGCAATTGTCTCTTCAAATGTATTTTCTGGTTTGTAATTTGTCAATAGAACAACAATTAATGCATAATATTTACATGCATATAGTATTTTACCCTCTAATGCTATTTGTATTGTGTTCTATTATTAGTAACAGCATTACATCATGTTTACATATACATGTACGTACATACATGGATTATTCCTCCTTCATGTTTCTATTAGTTTTAAGAGAAGGTCAATGGAGAGTAAGTGAAGTACTAGATTCTACTGGTCTAACTACTGAGGCCTATCAACACAAGTATCAGTCATTATTAAAGAACAGACAATGGTGGCAAGATCAGTTTATAGTATACCCTACAGACAGAGAAGTAAAACTAAAAAATTACGTTGAATCGTTGCAGGAGGAGTTAAGAGTATTTGAGGGAAACAAGACCTCACTGCAGGAAGCACTCCTTGAGGCTAGTCAGCAAGGTATAGTCCTCTACTGTGTGTGTGTGTGTGTGTTTACTAGTTTGATGATCTTAAAGGAGAGGAGGAGGAGCATAGATCAGAAACTAAACAATCAACAACCAATCAAAGTATATCCTTGTAAGGTATTTATTTATTGTACATCTATTTTGTGTAGAAGAGATTGAGAAACTTAAAGCTAAAGTTGTTGATAGTGAAACTTATATAGCCATATTGACAGAGCAGAAAACTTTAACTAATGGTAGAACTATCATAGTTTTACTGTATGATAATACCTTTGTTATTTTTGTGT
>NW_003549084.1:0-1862 GCF_000090795.2 Amphimedon queenslandica | reverse complement strand
CTGATGGACTCTTCTCTCCAGTACATAGCACTGTCTATGAAGCTGCTGCTCAAGGTCTATGGGGAGGAGATTTTGAGTTCCCTGGAGGCACACATCTGATCAGTAGTGTGTGTTACATATCTGTGTCTCCTACTGTTCCTGAACTGGATAAACCAGTGATTGTACAGCTAGTACATTGTGCTCATTTGAGCTCTGAATCTCAGAGTGAGTATTTGAGCTTTGTAGTAGCTAAGGTTCAACCTGGTAAACAGTGCGGCCCTTTTAAGTTTGAGTTTTTACCAGGAGGATCATTCTCACCTGAGTCTCAGACTGGCACTATAGAATTGAAGAGTTTCTCACTGGTTGCTATTGTGATGGGTGGAGCCACACTCGGTGGTGCTGCTGGTATTGTTGCTGGAATTGCTGCTGGTGTAGCTGCTGTACCTCTTACTGCCATAGCTGCTGTTGGAGCAGCAACTGGTCTAGCACTGACTGCTTTTACTTATGGTTAGTCAACCACTAACCGTAGATACTATATTCATTATCATCATCATTATTATTACATATTTATGTACATGTAGCTCCTACTTTCTATTGCCAAGCATTATTTTATAAGAAGTGCTTATTTCATAAAGTAGTGATGAGTCTAGCTGTACTGCAAGATTTACCTTCTTCTAATGAGGTATGTACACACTGGGTTGTAATCATTGCATATTTCATACTATTTTGTATAGTTGCTACAAGTACATCCTGCTGCTCAAGCTCTTGGTGACTTTGATACTAGTTTTCGTTTTACTTTTTCAAAAAGGAAAGACCATCTCTTGAAAGTAACTGATATTCCTTCAGAGAACAAAAATGGTTGGAGATTCACATTATGTAATACTGATGCTGTAAGAACATTGTATATTCTACTCTTTCTTAAATTAATTCAATCATTTTGTATTATTTTAATCTTTTTTAAATTTTTTCTGCTTTTCTTTTTTAATCTCTCTTATAGATTACCCAGGGTCATGTTGCTGATTACAATTCTGGTAAAAGTGGTCAGTTACCATACATTCAATTATCAGTAGAACCTGATGAAACTGATGCTACTAACAAGCTGTCTCATGCTTTATCTATTGATGGTATAGAAACACCATCAGTTGCTCACTGGAGAATTGAAGTATCAAAGAATGAAATATCATCACTTGTTCCTTCATCAGGTAACTAATTGAGTGTGTACATGATATTACTTTATGTATGTATTCATCATAGCATCAGCCACTACTGCAGTACAAACTGGAGCACAAGCTAGTCCTAGTGTATCTACAGGTATTGTATTTTGTATTATTACTTGATTTTAATAATAGACTCAATAGATCAACAGGTCCAGCAATCATCATTTGATCCTCAACTATCAGTAACAGCTTTTAGGAAACAGTTTGAAGCTTTATCAAAATTGTTATCTGTGTCTTTTAATAGACTGGCAGTTGCTCCTGCATTGTTTGGTGAAGGTCTCATCACATTTGATTGTTATAAGAATGCTACTGAAGGAAGTAGCAAGACAGAAGAAGAGAAGAGTACAGGTCTAATGATATCACTAATGTCTACAATCAGTACACAACCTGAATTACTAACTGAACTGATTAATGTATTAAAAAGAATAGAACCATTTAAACTAATAGCAACTAAACTAGCTGAAGCTTCTTCTCACTAATAACTTGCCTTTCAATTTTATTATTATGGTTGTCATCAAGAGTGTACTCTTGATTTTTTTATAAAGTGCAATCAGATAGTTACTTGAATGGGTGGGACTCATCAGTAATGTCCCAACTGGATCAGCTGTATCAGCAAGCATGTTTCCACATGAGCTATTATTTTAATTCACATTACTTTTGATTTAA
>NW_003549083.1:5125-7424 GCF_000090795.2 Amphimedon queenslandica | reverse complement strand
ATTCTTTGTGATGCATTTGCAAGAAACACCACCAGCTGACTCAAGTATCTGTGTCAAAGAGTTTCTGGAAGGTAAACGTCACTCTCAGGATCCTGAGTTCATTCCTAAATGGAAAAGAGATTTATTAAATCAAAAGTCTACACATAAATGCATGTTTCCCGACTGCAAAAATAAAAATGATAATATTAAGAAAGCTTCTTTTGCTCCAGTCGAGACGATAGCAGAGCTAGCTGGTATTGCTTCGAGTAACAATGAAATTTACTTTTGTTCAGCTCATTATAATGACATGCATCGAAAAAATTGCCCTCCTTTGCCTTGTGCATTCTGTGGTGCATATCCCAAACCATCCTGTTCCTTTACACATCACTGTCCTGATGCTTGCTACATTACACAATATTTTAATACCTTGGACAGTTTAGCACCTGTACAAATTGAGCCACATGACTACATATGCTTAGCATGCTATAAGCTACATGTTTCTATCATCTCCTCAACTGACAACAACTCACCTTATCCAACTCTTCCTCAGAACTTGGCCTTTTGGGTTAAAGAGCTTGAAGACTGTGAAGATAAAGCCACCCAGTCAATTCTTCACACAGTTCTCTTTGTTTCAAAAAATCTAATCGAAGATAGAGCTATGTTTACTTACTTACAACAGCAGGAACAGTGTTTCTTGAAGCCTATACAGGAGAAGAAATCAAAGTAAGCATATCATCTGTTTCATTGGAGATTGAATTTGGTAACTCAGTAATTAAGTTTAGTTCAAGGTGGCTTCTCAACCAATTGTTACTGTATTTGCATAGATACATGTTGTATGCATGTATACATAAGAAATACGGGACAATTCTGTACCACAAAGATGGTAACTTACTTGTAAGTTTATCATGGGCTCTAGGAGCTGTTAAACATGATACAGACCACACAGAGTACATAGCTGAAAAAACAAAAGAGAAGGATAGTGAAAATTGCAAATTTGTGGTCATGTAGTTAACAAGTTGCTGTTAGAGGAAATTCATCGCCTAAGTAACTGCTCTAAAGAAAATGAGAATTCAAGTTTTTCCATTACAAGTTTTCTAAAGGATGTAAATCCTCACTTAAATCTATTTTTAGAGTTAGTTACTCAACCAAGCAATGCCAAAGGCAAAACAGAGTTAAGCAGTAAAATTAGAATTATTCGCCGTGCATTTATTTTATCTCTATTATTAACATGTATCAATCCACAAATGCACACTCCAATTCAACACATATTAGCTGATGTTGCTGAGATAAATGGTGGTTCACGAAACCTAATTAAAATACTTAACAGATTAGGTTGTGTCACATCTACTGACACACATGATAGACTAGTTACCAATGAAGCTGAAAAACAACGAGAAGCTAATATTTGGGATTCCTTAAACCCTAGTGCTTTCACCATAGCATCAGTGGATAACTTTGACATGCTTCAGAGTCACGCAGCTGTGTATAGTGGACAACAACATCGCAGTTTTCATGGGACTACAGTGCAACTAGTCCAACCACAGCCCACTCAACTGATGTGCATGCAGTGGCAGATTTTCTTCCCACAATTCTCTTTCACCCTCTTTCCCTTGTACAACACTTTCTCATAATAATAACTCACAATTATTATGTAGCAATCCTAGCTTAACATTTCCTTCAACAAATACTATCACTTTACTTGATTCAGGTTCCACAACCGAGCCAATAGTGTCCACCTATGAAACAACAATGGAATTATGTGTTACAGACTCTCAGGATATCCCAGATCTCCCTCCACCTCTCTCTCCCTCTCTTCCTCCCTCACTCACTTCTACAACACTTTCAGGTGATTACTCACAATTATCAACTAGCAATCCTAGTTCAACATTTCCTTCTATCACTTTACTTGAGTCAAGTTCAACAACCGAATCAATAGTGTCTACCTGTATAACAAGGGAATTATGTGTTACAGACTCTCAGGATATCTCAGATGAACACCCTATTGCCCATAGCAAACTACATGTATCTCATGATAAACCCAGTAATTCTCCTTCTAGCTCACCACACAAACTTGGTAAGGTTGGGCCGAAAAGGCCCAGAACATTATCAGTAAGGAACTTGTCAAATAACTTTAACTCTCACTCACAATTACGAAGAACCAGAACCACTACAAATTATAGCCAACATTTCCTCTGAATGCCTTTCAAGGTGAATTTCCTTGAAATGCCTTGAATAAACGCCTGGTACTAAGAATCTCCAAGTATAGATATGCATATTTTAGTCAATATAAGCATAGATATTATAATGGAAAAAGTAGTAG
>NW_003549083.1:0-4301 GCF_000090795.2 Amphimedon queenslandica | reverse complement strand
ACTACGCATACATATATACATACATATATATATACATGTATACATACATAGAGATATATAGTCTCTATTATCTATGTGCTGAGGAAATGAATGTTGCTATGACAACTGTACATGTATATCCATGAAGAAGATACAAAATAAAAATTATAATAATTTTTTATAATTTTCTAGTAGTGTCAGTGCTAGTCTATCAGCTCTTTTTGTATCCTCTTGTTCAATTAATTCTAGAAACAAACGAAAATCTTCTCCATTCTCTCTAATGGATGCTTTAACTAAATTAAGCAGCTCGTCCATTCTTTGATTAGCAGTTAGTCCAGTGCTGGTATCAATAATTCGACCTTTCTCAGTATCACTTATTATCCTCTTCTCAACCAGCCTGTCTATCAGTGGATACAGACCAACATTTTCCTTTATCGTTCCAGTACATTCTATCATTACTCTATGAGCAATATCAGATCTAAATGTACCTATTAATAATACAAAATTCAGTGATTATAGTGTGTTAGTATGATGTTGTAATGAACTTACTAGCTCTTGATACTGACGTTGATTCTTGTACTACATTAGAGGAGGAGGAGGAGGAGGTAGTAGGATCTGATTAATATTAAATAAATAAACAATTGAAAAGAGTTATAAATTACTTCTTGAAGGAAGAGGAGGAGGAGGAGTAGCAGTTCTCAATGAACAATGAATGAGCAATGTAACTGGGTCAACAACACCCACTAGTGGTACAGAGTAATAGTGTAGTGATGATACAGCACCAGACAATCCATATATTGATATCAAACAAGATGGAACAGAATAATTTGTGTTACCAAAATTATCAACATCAAAACGATGCAACTATTAATATACACACACCAACCATCAGTTATACATTATATTGCAGTACTTACTCTACAAGGCTTAAGGTGAGGCTCAATAATCCAACCAGTGCAAGGCTCATCTTGAGGTGCATCAAACTTTAATTCAATATATGAATAGGAAGGACCATAGGAAAAATAAACATGTTCATCAATCTCAGCTTGTACGTGTTTCTTCTCAATGAACTATAGAAAAAGTTAATAAATGAATATCTACATGTCCTTGTATATAATCAGGATATAATGTACCTCAATGAGAGCACTCAGTTTTTTAGCTGCAGTGAAGGTCACAGCTCTTTTCTCCTCATAATAAACTTTTCCAGCATATGTCATATTCTCTACTATGCCAGTGGAAACAACCAGTTTACCTATACACAAATATAACAACAACAACAACAACAACAGCAACAACAAATATTATTCCTGGCTGTGTTGATGTACTAGCTTACTGTTAAAATCTGAGCTAATCTCAGTACAAGGTAATGGAGCAGTTGCTTCTTCATGATCCTTTGATTCTTCTACTCTTTTATTATCTTGCTCTTCAATTCCTTCCTCATGTAATGGCTGACCTCCAGTCTCCCCCTCTTTCTCTACTCCCTCATTACTAGTAGACTCTTCTATATAGTGGAAAGGGTTCAGTTCATTATATACTAGTTACTAGTACACATTCACTGACTCATTACTGACCTTTTCCTCCACTGCTACCTCCTGGTGGATCTTTAGTCTTATCAGAATCACTGGATGAATCACTATTACCATCTTTCACTTCCTCCTCAGTTTCCTCTTCTGCTTGTTCCTCTTGCTCCTCCTCTTCTTCCTCTGACTCATCTCCATTAGTTGATGGTTTGGGTTGATGTTTCTCCCCAACAATAGCTACCAAACAGAACTCTTTACGTTGAATGGATCCATAACAACTATCAGGTTTAAACACTCCTCCCTCAACTATTGAGAACTGGTAAGGAAGACTAGGTGTGCTCACAGGAGCTATGGCAAACTTCAAAAATCGTGTAAGACCTGGTCGTTCCCACAGATCAATGCAGTGCTCAATTTCTAGTCGCAATGGCTTCAAGAGAGCCTTGGATATTGCAACAGCATAAACAGCACTCACTAGTACTGTATTCTTTGGAAAGACAAACTGTCCTCCTACAAGAGCAGCCACTGCTACCTCAAATGTATTGGTGGGTGATAAGGTATCTTTTGGTACTCCAATCCTTAGACCATATTTCTCCCAATTAATTAGTCGAGGTTTCTCTCCTTGAACTAGAAACAGCTTCTTCTCTGCTACCTGTACATCACTCAGACAGTCCAAATTATCTATCATAAAAAGACACAGTAGTCAGTCACACATTAATTATAATACTCTTACCCATTGAAGGGATCAGGTAATTAAATTGTAGTCCAATGGAACTAGTCTGTTTGATGGATTGTTCCTCTAAGGATGTGACTCTCTCCTGTAGTTGTGACTTCTCCTTCATTAGTTTGTTTGTATACAATTCATTATCAGACACTTTAGCTCTAAGGTCTACAAATTAATAGAATATTAATAATTATTATTGATTGATGATGGTACCAGTAATGATCTGTTTCTCATTCTGTGATTGTTCCTCTACTTGTGATGTCAGTTTGGCTACAACTTCATCTTTCTCACAAATGGAATTTTGATTGTCATCTACACAATAAACATATTCTCTCATCTAATACATGCTATGTGTATAGTTAACTAACCAATAATGACCTGTTTCTCCTTGAGATATTGATTCTCCTTTTCTTCCAATAGTTCGGCAACTTCGAGTTTCAGTTTTTCATAATCTTCTACATTAATATAATATTCTCTCATCTAATATTATGTAATGATGATACACTAACCAGTAATCTGTTTCTTCTCCTCTACTTGTGCCTTCTCATCCAATATTTCAGCAACTTTAACTTTAAGCTTCTTATAAAATTCAGTTATCACTTGAAAAAATACAAGGATTAATAGAAAAAATGATACTAATTTTGTTGCTTAAACAAATTTGCACTGCATGTACAGTAGCCCATAAATACATGTACTATGATTATTGCTAATCATACCATATATGGTAAGCAGAGCTCACTCTACATGAATCTCATTATTTCTAATGCATGGACAATTTGGCCTATATTGAGTGCAGGATACTATTTCCATACTCAACATTGTCTAATCCACTAGTATCATAATGTAAACAATGTACATATAAACAACAGTACAACACAATAGTACCTAATTCAAGAGTTGATTTATCCTTTTCTGCTTGCTCAAGGAGAGTGGTAGCATCATCAAGTTGCCGAGTAAGTGTTGCCTTTTCTTGAAGAAGTTGTTGATGCTCTTTGTCTTGATGTACCTGTATCTGCTTCTTATTCTCTTTTATTTCTCTTTGAAGCTGTTCCTGATAGAATTCTCTCTCTCTTTGTTGCAAATGATCTTTAACTATTTGAAGCTGTTTCTCCATTCCTAAATTCTCCCAATCACTCAGTATCCTTCTTTGTAGCTGATCTTGATACTGGTCCAGAGGTATCACACTAGTAGACCAATCATTATCACTATTATATCCTATACAGTAACAAAATAGTGGAGAGTAAAAAATATACAAATTAATTACAGGTACCATATAGCGGAAAATTTTTGTGGCCCAAAATTTTTGCGGATCCATTCAAAAATCAATTTTGTGGCTTTAACTTTTGTGGTTTTCTACTTTTCTGCCATCTTGAACCGTACTGAATCAATTTTTGCGAATTTTATTTTCGTGAATTTTGAAAAAACAAAATCCATTGAAATTTTGGGCCACAAAAAATTTCCAATTTACCGTAGTTAATATGGTAATCTTATTATTCATGTTTAATCATTATATGTGTGACCTCTGTCAATTTACACAGTTAACCACATGAACATATTATTGTATATAAATACACTGATAATAATATTTCATTCACTCTAGCTCCTATTAATATCAGTGTTTCTGTATCTGCAGTCATTATATTTCACTATTGTACATAGCAGGAATGAATTGGTAATAATTAATATCATAGGTAAACGTCAAATGCTCTCATTAAATATTCATCATAAGAATTACTTACTTTATTGTAATATTATCATTACTAATTATCATTACATATTCAATACACATTATATCTACTACTGTCTACATCTACTTACTGAGTTCAATAACTGCTGTGTTACTTATTGTTGTTAAATCGTCTCTCCTTCCTCCAAATTCAATAATCCAGTTAGTAGTTGGGGTCACACTCCACACTGAGAGTGAATGGCAGTATCTGTCAGTGATATTGACTGGTAGATTAATCTATACAGTTAAAATGATGATAATCAGTTTGTGTATGACTTATTAATCGATTTGATATTTGGTTAATAAACACAATACCGTATAGCGCTTTAATTTTGCAGAGCTAAAATTTCGCGGA
>NW_003549082.1:6185-7425 GCF_000090795.2 Amphimedon queenslandica | reverse complement strand
AGTGCTACATTCCCATTCATGTTTGTATTGCTAGATTCGCGAGCACGAGTTTGTGAGTACGTACTTACGTGGATGCAAAAGTTCCTCTCATTCTCCTACATTTTGCTTTACAATCATCGCATCATGTTTGAAGATGCATCTGAAGAACAGAAGAATTTCAATAATAGTTGGTGTGGCACAAAAAGCGTGTTCAGTAAGAGAAAAACAAAAACAACTTCAGTACTACATAAATGTAAATTTAAAGTAAGGTTTATTACTTTAATTTTTTTTCGGCCATTAACTGGAATATAATTACATTGCAGTGTGAGACACATTCAAAGAATTTTGAAACGTATCAATTCAAAGAAAAGACCTTGTGACAAAACTTCATTACATAGCATTGCACGAGTTATATTGGTTAGAATTTGTAGTATTCTTTATTATAATAATATCTGATAAATATAGGAAGAACTGAAAGGTCCTGGTTCTTTACATAGATATAGAGCAATGTGTCACAGACTGAGGAATCAACATCAGTTAAAGTCAACAAAAGTCTATGAGAGACTGTATCCCGTTTTGCAATTCTTGAAAAACTTTTGCCAAGTGATATAACATACTTCAATAGAAAAAATATTTTAAAAACTATCATATTGCTAAAAGTTAAAATACTTGTGCATCATAGTAAAGAATTCTATACTCAGTTTTAATCCATTTTAAAAAGTTTGGTAAAGTTTATTGAATGTCACTGTTAAAAAAAATTGAAACAAGTATATATTGTAGAAAATGTATACAACAATTTCTGATGCAAAATCTAGTATGAAGGTTCAGCCCCATGTACCTTAATTAATGTTTATTGTTATTTCAATTAATAATTATATGATTGAACTGAACCTTTTTGTTTCTTTCATGTTTCAACAACTGTACCTTTTCTTCTTTAATAAAAATCTATTTGATTGACTTCTTTTTATACTTTTATTTAAATTTATCAATTTATTTATTAATCTTTATGCTTTTTTTTAAGCCACTACACAAAATTGGATGAAGATAAGATCCAACCGACATTACAACAGATACAATCATTGTTTTCGCAACTTTGAATTATTAAAAATAGTCACAGCAATAAATAAGTAACGTCTATTAAGAACTCTTTCTTGTTCTGAAACATTAATGCTCCTACATTTGGCTTCATTTGCCATTTTTTTGCCTCTGAACGTAACCCTCACTAAGAAGTTTGACAATGTTTTGCAAGTCAGTTCAGTAG
>NW_003549082.1:0-1780 GCF_000090795.2 Amphimedon queenslandica | reverse complement strand
TTACGCTAAGCAGATAATACCATAAGCAGAGGGACATGATATATCATTATTTGCATGTACGGTGTAATGTTATCATAGTGGTATCCATCAACGCTCTTACTAAGAAATATCTTAGCCCATTGTCTACCCTTTTGAATGTGAATAACTAACAAAATTGATGTACATGTACTTTATGTTTCAACACTTCAATGTCTAATTCATTCGGCTCATATGTTTTAACTATTATATAGATACATAAGAATTCCTGAATGTGATAATGCCTAGCAATAAAATTGGAATACATAAATACTATGTACTGTACCTTGCTTTATTTCATAGTTTTTGACCATTTTCTCCTCCAATTAGCTTAGGTATTGAGTGAGACAGCTTCTTAAGCAATATTAGCTTATCAATTCCTCGTAATGCTATGTACTCCAGTTTGTCTTTTGTATGAATCCATTTCCATATCTATTGTTTTTACAAGTATTTTTAATATTAACAATATCTCACCTGAAATGTTATTCCACATTCTTTTTTTCTTTTTAATAAATCAATAATGACTGTGATATCTTTTGTTATGCTACAGTCGCTATGCACTGCAGCTCATATTACATTTTAGAAAGGCATATTAAATACACATAGCAACAAAGGTAATTGATCAACAATGACTTACATGCATGCACATGTCCATCCATAAGTGTATTGAAATAGGTTGAACTAACTTGTGAAATTTCAAATTTTTATCAGACGTGCTTGAATGGCTCCTATTTTATTTTCATTTCTCTTTTTACTTGCACGATCTATACTTTTCAGTAAATGAGCTTCATAGACTCTGTGGTGAATTCATATATCCCATCTACATGCATGTAGTACTATGACATTTTATGCTAAAGTGTGTATGATTAATTATTTGAACCTGTCATTTTTCTGTTCAGTGTAATATAAACAGGCATAATTTGAATTTGCTGCATTTAGGCCCATAAAGAGCAATAAAAACTGTGAAATAGTGACTAACTAAAAGTTGTAAAAGTTTTTTTACCTTTTAATCAACATCAAACTAAATTTTCAGAGTTATTATTTTGCCATCAATTGTTACTTCCATTGCTTAAGTAGTTCGTTTATCTCTTTTTTCACTAATTATAGCCCATCATTTAGGCATCTCATAAGATTCAGAACCATTTAATGCAGCCACAGGATAAATGCCTGTATAATTATAGATACGCATACTTGTACATGTACATACATACATACATAAAATAAATGTACATTATGCAGTTACACACCTACACACATATACTACACATATACAATACAACACTGCTTAAAGTATTATGCGTACATGTACAGCAACAACATTATGTTATAACTTCAGTTATTAGTTTAGTCATTGTATGCAGCTGACCATTATATGTACAATATGTATGTATATGTATATTGTATGTACAGGTTTATTTAGGTATGTATGTATATATGTATGAATATGTATTACAAGTCTTTATGTATGTACATGTGCTGTATATATTCGTTACTGACACCTATGTAAATATTCTGTATATGCATGTTACTTATGTACATATACATACATACATACGTACATACATGGACACACAGATGCAAGCAATTTGTACACACAAACACATGTGCACACACACACTGTAGTATATACCTGCTCCTGACATTTTTTTCTCAAATAAAGAAAAGGAAAAGAAAAAAAGAATGAATTAAGATGACCTTGTCAATTGAGTTAATTTCAACTGGAGAATCAACAGCAGCACCTAAAGAAACCTATTTCTATGATACC
>NW_003549080.1:5361-7429 GCF_000090795.2 Amphimedon queenslandica | reverse complement strand
CATACGTACCATTGAGCCAATAGTGAACTGATGATGAGGATCAGGAGGAGGACCAGTAGGGGGACCTTGATGAGGATCTCTCGGATAAGAAGGATCAGGTGGATACTGAGAATGATCATGATCATCATGATGACTCCAATCTTGAATATTAAGATCATAATGACAAGAAAAGTCATAATCATGATTACGTGCAGTACCATCATTAAGAAGAGATGGAAGACTTTCTGTTTCTCTTCCTCCTCCTTCATTGTAAAGGTGTTGAGCTTTTGGAGACTGCTGTGATTGATGTGGTTGTTTGACCCTCATACCTTCAGCCATTGCAGGTAGGTTAGGTTGTTGCTGCTGATTATTGTCTCTTCTTCCTCTTCCATTATCCTGTTCATAAGATGAAACATGAGGTGATAAATGTACATAACTGTCTTCTGCCATACTCTCTTCAATCCCTCCTTCAATCACCTGATAATCTTCATGTTGTTGCTGTTCATGATTCTCTTGTTGCTCCTGTTTCTGTTTCGATTTTATTTCTGCAAAGGCTCTTTCTTCTTCTTCAATTCTTTCTTTACTAACTGCTTTAAACCCAGAAAAATTCATTACTTGTATCGTATTCGTTAATTCATCTCTACCTCGATCTCCTCTTATTGCCATCCTTTCCTCATTGCTTCCTTCTCCAATTTTTGGATCTTCAGGTACTTTCCTGTCATCCATTCCTCGCTTGACAGCATCAACATAGCCTTGCTGTTGTCGTCGATATTCTGCTACTGACATAAAAAACTCTGTAGCTAATCTTTTCTCTTCTTCAGTAGCATCATCTTGTTCAGTTTCTTTCTTAAATTTAGCAGCATCCTTCTGTTGCTGTAGTGTATACTCATTGATAGTAAGAACCAGTTGTTCAGGAAGGAACACCCGGCTGTGATTAGGTGCCACTTTAAAAAGCTTAGTACCATGACTACCAGTGATATTAATATCGACACCATCAAAATCTTTTATAGGATCAATTTTTATATCCTATAAAAAATTTATTAGTACAGTGGAACTTTCAAATAACAAAACTTTTGGGACGACAAATTTTGGAAGCTTTCATTAAAAAGAAGTTTTTTAATTAATAGGGAATGAAGTTGGTGCAGGTGCATTAAAATTTTTTCATTGCATATAGATTTTTGTTACAGAAAAGTTTCATTAGCAGAGGTTCCACTGTATGTGTAACTACATCACTTACTGTTTCTATTCCTACTACTGGAAGAGGATCAATTTTCATATCTTTGGAAATTCTAACTGGCCCCACCCACCTCACTGTACCAGCAACTACTTCTTCTTTAACTGTCTGTATTATCACACGATCACCTTCTTTGAATTGTGATTTATGACCAGATATATCTCCTGCTTCAAATCTTCCTCTATCTTCTGCTGCATAGTCATCAAAGGTCGAAACTGCATCTTTTACAAGACCTTTCAATTTATCATAGACACCAGGTTTAGGTTGACCACTGGCAGCACCAGATTTCATTTGGCTCCTCATATTTGATCTAGGTTGCTTCACGACAGTAGGTTCAGGTAATCCCTGGCTAGATGTAGCAAGTGATAGATCACGTTTCTTAATTATCTTATCCATAGCAACAAAGACAGCATTTTTGAGTCCACAGGAGAAATAAGGTCTACCATTACTGGTACCTTTACCACGATATGCTTGATCCTAAAATTTAGCACATTAATTAAAGTAAGTACAAAACATGTTATACTCACATGTGCATCTATTTCAATGCCAAAGACTATTCCATCACTATCAGGATGAGGACCAATAGAACGTATTATACCATAGACTTGTGCATTCGGTGTTCTGGGTGCGATTTCTAATTTGAAGACCACCTTATCACCAACTACCAGATCCCTCTTCATCTTCTTATCCACCTCATTTAAGTACTCCTTTAATCTTGAACTAGGTCGTTGTACTGCTAGTAGATATTCTATTTCTCTTTCTTCTACTGGAGCAACTTCAATGGGTTCAGCATACAATACAACTTGAGGATCACGATAAAGGCGGTAATTAGGAGTGACACCCTTGATTTGACTT
>NW_003549080.1:0-2634 GCF_000090795.2 Amphimedon queenslandica | reverse complement strand
TAAAACAATAAAAGTACAGTTCACTGTAGTTGAAGTCATTAGTTTTTTGCTTTCTTTCTGCTCAACGCTGTCGCAACCTCTCTTCCAAAGAAAGGATCTAGGAGACAGTTATTTATAACTTAGAATAAACTGGAAACTATGAATGTCGTTATGATGCCTTTAGCTGTAAAAGTTAAAATAGAATAGCATTTTAAAAAAGAGCAAACAAAAATTACAATAATAGTACCATTTAAAAATAATAGTAGAAAAAGCAAACGAATAGAAAATGAAATAATAAAGTCTAAATTGTGCTTAACAATTATTGTAAAAGTACTTGTGCAACTGGAAACAGTCGGTGCTACTTATTAGCAATACAACGATCCAATTTGAGAATTATTTCAGACATTGTTGGTCGTTTGTCTGGTTCTTCATTGATACACAAAACTATGAGTTCATACAACTGAGGTGAGCTGACTTTGACAGTCTCAAACTTTTCTGCGTTTGGAAAATGGCATGTTATCATTTCGCATAAGAGAACGCCATAGCTATAAGAATCCATCTTTGTTGTTTGCTTTCTTGTTCTCCTATGAAGTGTTGCAATACTCTCGGGAGCACTATAGACAGCTGCTCCTGGTGCTTCAGTGACTGCTGCACGAGCGAATTTAGCTGATCCAAAGTCGGATATCTTAGTCTTCCATTTGTTGTGTCCCTTTGATTCCAGTAGTACATTAGCACTGCTGACATCACGATGAATAATAGGATCAGGTAGACAGTGGAGTGTAGTTTAAACCCACAGCTACATCACGCATTATAGATAGAATCACTGGTCTACAGCCAGGATCAGTAGTAAGCTCCTTCCTCTCATAAGCTTTACGCAATGAGGTATCCATTAATTCTGTGATAATCAAAGGATCATCATCATCATCTAACACAGCTCCTATAAACTGGAGGAGATTAGGATGACGCAATTGAGACATTGTGTTTATCTCTCTATGAAGGAGATCCATATTATCCTCACTTTTAATGACATCATGCATCTGTTTCACAGCTACTCTTTGTCCTCTGAACTCTCCCATCCAGATTACACCCCAGCCTCCTCTGCCTAGCTCTTTCCTTGACAGTGATATTTCAGAACGATTGATCTTCCAATTATTTTCTAATTTTTGCAGTGAACTTTGTAATTTGGCCACCTCATTTAGTTTTGATGCTAGTTCTGTTTGTGTTTGAACTAACCTTTCATTAACCTCTTGTAATCTTTCATTCTCCTCCTGTGACTTTTGAAGAGCGATTCTGAGCCTTTTGTTTATTTCTTGTAGCTCCTGATAATTCTTTGTGAGGGCATCATGTGATTTTTGAAGCTGCTGGTGATCCTTTCTGAGATTATCGTGTGAATATTGAGCATTGATATATTTTGAGGTTGTAAGTCCTTCCTGCCATTCTATGTTAGATGTAGGAGGCATTGCTTCAGTGATATTATCATCAGCATATAAAAGGTGCTCATCCTTTGGCTATAAAAGAGAGAAGTAAGAGAAGGAGAAGGAGTACAGGGCTAACAAAAATAATGTTAAAGTGTACAAATTAGACTTTTCAAAATTGTTAATTTATTAAATTTTTTCAATGAGAAATTTATAGGACAAAAGGTCATCAATAACTGTTCTCCAACAAATTCTTACTAATGTACAGTATATATGTATGTACATAAACAAAAAAATGTCCAGACAAACATTCTTCAAATCCAAGGCTCAAAGGAAAACACATAATTTTGAAGTGGTTTTAATTTTTTAATTCGTCAAAAATAATGGTGAGACTTTTCAATTTTCATGATAACTTGAGCAAAAAGCATCAAAAAATTGGGTGTGACTTTTGGGATTAATTTTGCCACAAGACTTCAAAAACTCTAACAATTTTCATCAGATTTAAATTCCTTACGCTATATACATGTATAAAGTTTGAGTTAATTACTTCCAATCACAAATTTAGGTTATATATAGACCAAAAATGATGCGTGACTCACATAATCCTCCTCCAGCACACTAGATATGTGTATCTCAGTACCATCTGGAGTGAGTATTGACTGAAAGTCAGGTGGTGCATCACTCTGAGTCTGGACAGTGAAAAACAAAAATGGATAAATAAATAATGTATGTATGACTGATTACTGTATCCATATATTTTGTGTCTTGTTTAAGAGTATTCAATGGACAGAAGTAACCTCTACCAGGAGGACAGGTAAAGAATCTTATTCCACGCCATGTACCATCAGTACAATCTCGTAATGGCTTCTCCTATTAATGATACATTAACTAATAAATGTGACCTAACTTGATGATTTACCATCTCCACTCCAGCTATTGTTCCAGGGTAGTCAGGTACTGGTCCTATCCACTTTACTACACCATACAATGGATCACCTTTTACTGTATCAATACGCACCATTGAACCAATAGTGAACTGATGATGAGGATCAGGAGAAGGGTCACCGCAACCATGATAACCAGGAGGATCATGATGACCCCTATATTGATTATCACGATTATAACCTTGATGATTACCACCACGATAATCAGCAGGAGGATCAGGAGAATGACGAAGATTAGGAGAGTATGGATGATGAGTATTGTATGAAGAAAGGCTCTTGTATCCTTCTTCATGATG
>NW_003549079.1:4545-7433 GCF_000090795.2 Amphimedon queenslandica | reverse complement strand
ACTAGAACTGAAATCACCTGTATAATACAAAGCATAAAGATATACTTGAAATATGATACTGTTATCATAGCTAGGAAAATATCCTAGCTGCTTGCATACCACATTGGCATTGATATTATCCCAAAAATCACTAATGTTAAGTGAAGGAAATTTTGTTGAACACTTACCAATATAGCATGATGGGGCAATGATAATTATTTTTAGTGTTATTTGTATCTATCTGGCTACATTCATTGTTAGCTTTGTCCACTTGTGTCTTAGTAATAAGGTTGAACAAACATAGTTGACATACACTCACTATTAGAAACAAAACTGTACATTTAAGTGGCTACACAGATAGTTTTCCAATTTCCACTGCAAATTTTTTGCTACCTCATTTAATATCATTCTGCTGAGTACCATATAGCAGCTATATGTAATTTTTCAATCTGATTCTGTGGTTATGATATTATTTTGCGAATTCTACATAATTATTATTCATAGCTGTATCTATAATAATAATAATTGTCATTTTATAATGTCATGTAATAATAGCTTTAGAACACAATTTTGTTTTTTAAAAGTTTTTAAAGATTCATTTGTAAAAGTGGCAAAGACTGCTGAACTGATCCTATGTTGTACTGTCCAAGGATAATATATGGTGGCATACAGGTGCGTAGCTACTTTTGTTTCTTCAGCAATCACAGCAGGTAATAAAATCATGCATAGGAGTGTGTTTGAGGTCAATTTCTATATTAAAATATTTATCTATCTCATCCTTCAGTCCTCCCGCATGTCACAGTATGCTAATCAAACTACTTCCTGTGATAGCACTTCCTGCCATGTTTTTATTTAAACTCAGTTAGTTTTTGTTTCCTTCAAATTTCCAGCTCACTCTCATCTCATTCCTTTTCTTCCTCTTTATTGTTTTTTTTCCTTTATAGGCTGCAGCTAATGTCATAAGATGATTTCTGGTTTTCCCACTATTGCTGCTGCAGTTGTCATTCTATTGTGCATCACTGATCAATGCACAGCTCAAACTACTAACTGCTCTGCTCTGGCCAGTAATGGTGACTGCAGTTTCTATGATTGCTTGAGTACCAAATTCCAGTGCACTGCTAATGATTATCCTCTAGCTTATGGCAGAAAGCATTGTCTAAGATATGCCAGTGAATCGAGTTGCTTCTCAACTGGAGTAAGTACATGCACACTATGGCATCATACCTATACGTGTTTTGGTCTTGCTACCCAAGCCCTCTGCCTACAGCAAGACTATACATATGTAGTATTCAGTAATAGAATTAAGTATAAAATTATTGTAGTAACAGTTATTATTGTTTAATGTATTTAAACTGTCAATCTGTCAGAATAACAATGAATTTCGCCAGTCCTTACTACCAAAATGGCTTATATCCCATTACCTTATTTGTGACAGAAAGATGCACATTTAAATAATATGAAGAATTAGCCTAATATAGTATCGGTTATAACTTCTTATGGCAATGACGGAAATGCATTTAAAGCATAAACAATTACTCTAATGTAGTGTCAGTTATAACTATTTATAGCAATGATAGCAGCAACATGCATATAATGAATTTCGTTGTTTAGTTTAGTAATTAAGCTATGAATTTCAGGAAAAGCATATTATCATATTAAATTTAGGGTCAGGCATTGATTACTAATTTTCCTAGATGTTTGATGTAGTCTATTGTTAATATTTCTCTCTATATTAATTTAAATACTACTTGTGATCATTACTGACCATTACATTTCATTACTGAAATGGTGTATGGAAATATTGTAGTAGACTATTGTTCTTTAACGTAAACTATCATTTTGTCAAAATATTTAATAATTATTGTCTATGAAAATATTGTAGTAGGCTACTATTGACTGTCAATTTGCCAAAATACTACAAATTTCATCCTTACTACCAAAATACTGTACTCGCCCCAATTATTGCTGCAATAATTACATGTCTCAGGTTGTACATGCTCCAGGGGGTGCTTATGTTTGCCAATTACTATAAATAATCCGTGCACTCAATACTGGTATAGTGGGTGCATTAATTAAATCAAGTGTGATAGTTTTATCCCATACTAGCGAAATGCATTAACCTGATATAGTATTAGTTATATCTTTGTGAGGGAAGTATGATGTTATGAATGAGCAATAAGGGTAATGCCCTGTTAGTCCATCCTTGGTATGATGTTATGAATGAGCAATAAGGGTATAAAATTATAATGCCCTGTTAGTCTATCCTTGTAAAGTCTCATTCAATTCTAGCTATTTTAATCTCGCATAGCCAGACAGTCCACTCCTTTTTAATTAAATTGGAAAGCCATCCAAAAGTCAAAAGGTGGGAGAGTCTTGCTACATGAGACTATAACTATTTATGGTAATAATAGCAGCATGCATGTCAGGAATTTCTCATTGTTTAGTTTAGTAATTAAGTTATGAATTTTGGAAAACACGTTATTATTTTTAATTTAGGGTCAAGCATGGATTACTAATGTTAGTAGATGTTTGATGCAGTCTATTGTTAACAGTGCTCTCTATAATGATGTGAATACTACTTGTGATCAGTTGGAGACATTTGCATTTGAAAGTCATCCTAGATGTTACATTGATAATGGGTTCTGTACAGATATACTATTATCAGATCAATGTCAGAATCTTGTTTGCATTGGAAATGAAATATTTACTGATAGAGACTTTTATACCAAACAAGCAATAGACCAAGTGAGTCAGTATATTTATTAATATTCTTATTATTATTCGTTATATTTTATATAGATTACAAGGACAGCTGCTTCATGCTCCTCCCGTATTTCTACATTCCTTCTTGATGCTCGTGAGTGCAGTTTGAGTAGTCCTGATCATGCTCTGTAGCTGCTATACGCAAT
>NW_003549079.1:0-4400 GCF_000090795.2 Amphimedon queenslandica | reverse complement strand
CAGCATTTGCTACTGCTCGTGTTAGTGAAGGTATCCCTCGTGTAGCTGCTGTTCTTACTGATGGACGGTCTAATGATCCTTCAGCAACAGTACAAGCTGCTCAAGCTGTCCATAATGATGGAATTTATGTTTATTCTTTTGGTATTGGGAATCGTATAAGCTATGAGGAGCTAGTTGCCATTGCTTCTACCGGTCAGGGGAATGTTTTTAATGTCAGTGGTTTCTCATCTAGTGATTTTGGGGGTGTGTTGAGACAGTTACAAGTATCTACATGTTCAAGTAAGCCAATTTCAATAAACTAAATTATTACTGATTTGATTTATAGCTCCAACCATATTGGAGACAGGAATGGAGATTGCTACTACCCTTCCAAAAGGATCATCTCGTTTGTTACAGTATGAGTTTCCATCAATGGGAATGACACTCAAAGTTGATATTACAGTGGGAAATTTGGTGGTTCGAGGATCATTTAGTGTACAAAATCCAAATGAACTCACACAAGATTTCTCTGTCATGAGCAATGGAAATGACATTGATTATTTCATTAGTCCAGAATTAATGAGGCAGTCAACTAATAATGATAATAATGATGGACGCCGTACTAAGAGGCAAGCACCAATGCCGACTAATGGTACTGGTGCTAATGTGTACTTGTCTATTGTTGGATTGAATGATGACAATACATTTGTATTGAACACTACTTTTGGTGATACTACTGAGAGCTTTCCATCATCTGGTAAGAAAGTTGGTGTAACTGATATTTGATTTCATACATCTTTTTTATTAGGTACCAGTGTTCTGGGCTCAATGGTACTTATGATCGTTGCTTTGCTCTGTTTCTTCCTCTTTATATGGATATGAAATGCTTGCCTTTGACTTTGTGTGTGTGTGCTTTAATATGACTAGGTGTATAAGCTTATTTAGTTTGATTGTTGTTGATTTACTGCATATTTTCCTAGAAATAAGTAAACTAATGATATTTTCCTTTTTCTTTTTGTCAATTTTTTAGTCAGCACAATAATTTTGCTTTTTAGGTTTTTGATTGCTTTTTCAAGAAGTTTCTGACTGCATGATGCTAAGTAGTGGTTTCATTTGCTGTACAGTTCAAGTCAATGATAGAATTTGATTTTGCACTTGAATTGAAATATGATACCATAGATCCTATATCACCTTTTAGTTAGTATAGAAAACACAAAGATTATTATACTTGAAATATAGTACCGGTACTATCATTATAATACCAATATCCCAGCTGCTTGCATACCATGCTGGCATCATTATTATCCCAAAAATCACTGATGTTAAGTGAATAAAATTTCTTTTCTAATAGCGAGTGTATGTCAACTATGTTTGTTCAACCTTATTACTAAGACACAAGTGGACAAAGCTAACAATGAATGTAGCCAGATAGATGCAAAACCAACACTGAAAATATTATCATTGCCTTCATTTTGCTATGTGTGTCATGCTATTAAGTGTTCAACAAAAGCTGTAGTGGCTATGTAGGTAGTTTTCCAATTTCCTCTGCAACTGTTTTTTTGCTAGTACCTCTTTTAATTATATTCTGCTTGAGTATTTTCACTGTTTTCTGAATTTGCTACTGAGTAGATCTAATGCTAAAACCTACATGCAATTGTTCAATCTGATTCTGTGGTTATGATATTATTTTGCAAATTCTACATCATATTATTTATAGCAGTATCTATATGTCTCTTTTGCCATGTAATAATTGTTTTAGAGTACTTTTCCTTGTTTATATGTTTTCAAAGATTTTTTTGTAAAAGGGCATTTCAAGGACTGCTGAACTGATCCTACGTTGTACCATGACTACCATCTATAGATAATGGTAGCATACAGGTATGTGGCTACTTTTATTTTTTTCAGCATTCACAACAGGTAATAAAATTATGCATAGAAGTGTTTTCAAAGCCAATTTCTATACAAAGATATTTATCCCTGCCCTTCAGTCCTCCCACATGTCATGGTATGCTAATCAAACTACTGCACTTCCTGTGTTAGCTTTAATGATGTTCCTGCCGTGCATGGTTTTTATTTAAACCAAGTTATTTTTGTTTCCTACAGATTTTCAGCTCACTCTCATCTTATCTCCTTTCTTTCTCATTATTGTTTTTTACTTTATAGGCAGCAGCTAATATCATAAGATGACTTCTGGTTTTTCCACTATTGCTGCTGCAGTTGTCATTCTATTGTACATCACTTTAGCTCAAGGTACTGACTGTTCTGCTCTGGCCAGTGCTGGTAACTGCAGTTTCTATGATTGTTTGCATACTAAATTCAACTGCAATGGAAAGCAGTATCCTCTTCGCCGTGGTAAACGCTACTGTCAGAAATACATCGATGAATCAAGTTGCTTCACAACAGCAGTAAGTACAGTGATTGCATTGTGTGTGTCCTACAACCTACTAGTATTCAACTTTGTTGAATCAACTTAGGGGTTAGTTTGATGTACTGTCAAATAGAATCTCAGTCAACTGAATTTCCATATAAATTCAAAAGTTATCATTAAAGTTGCTTTGAACAAGTAGCGGGTAGCTTTGATATTTGATGTCCCTGTATGTGAATATTTCCTAGGAACCACTAAAATATGTAGTCTAATTTGATTACAAATTTCTTGATATCCTCAATGTAAATTCTGTGAAAGCTAAAACATCCTTTCAGCAATATTTCTAAGAAAGTAATGCATGATTAAATAACTCCATGTATAAGCTACATAAATACCATAAATTTCATAGTTGAGCTGAAGCATAAATTCACCAAAGCATGTCTTTATACATAAATTATTATTATCTTAGGGCCAAGCATGGATTACTAATGTCCGTAGATGTTTGATGCAGTCTATTGTCAATAGTGCTCTCTATAGTAATGCAAATACTGATTGTGGCGAGTTTGAGGCATTTGCTGTTGCAAGTCGTCCTCAATGTTACACTGATAATGGGTTCTGTACAGATATATTCTTATCACCTAACTGTCAGAACCTTAATTGTATTCAAGATAAAATTTATAATGATAATAAAAGTTGGGATAGAAGTTCACTAAATCAGGTAAGAAAGTATTACTTATTGTTATCACTATTGTTATTATTGTTATTATTATCATCATTATCATTAAACCACTTATCATTACCATCATTATTACTATTATCATGATCATTATCAATAAGAAAAATCAAGAAGGGATATTGATGATAGCATACATACATGTAGTGTTAGAGCACATGGTGTTGATAAGGCATATTGTAAGTAGAAATAAGTATTAGTTGGTAAGAGTCACGTGATGGTAGAAAAACCAATATTGACCACTGAATGGCACTGATTCATTGTATGGATCAGGTACCTCTGAGACATAGATTGGTGGCCCTTAGTAATGAGTAAGAGGGTTCAGTATGGACCCAGTTCATTAAGACTGATACCATAATGAATCTCCCACCGTATACTGAGAGACTGTTTAAGGAAACATTTAGCTTCCTTATATACCCATCAGACCATCAGTTGTAAAGCAGAGAGGAGTAAAACTACAATGATGGGATTCGCAAGCAGCAAAATATTATCTCTTTTTCTCTAATTTAGCAGAAAAGTACCACAATTGACTGTGGAGGTTTACTAGAATAAGAATGAGAATCAGAACCATAGTCTAAAATATAAACATCAAACATAGCAGTACACTCCCTCTGCCAAGTACTACAGATGGCCATATCAGTGATAAGACCTTCTGAGTGAGTTCTATTCGAAACAAATGATGACAGTTCACGTAAAAGACCACCATTTCTGCAATCTAGAGCATGAATGGTAGTGAAAGTGGCACCACAACCATCAGAGACAAGAGGAAGATCATTAAGTGGCTTCATATATCGTAAACAAATAGCACCACAAAACTTTTGAGCAGAAAGGTTAAAATTGTCAGACTTTAAGGAGAGTCTATTTAAGCATCGAATCTCCTTTGACCTTATAATGCTGGCTCTCTGATGATGACTAACAAACTGGTTATTATTATCATCTCATCATTATTATTATCATCATTGATGGTTCCCTCTATGGGATTCTTTGTTACAGTTGTTGTCTTTTGTTATTATTATTATTATTATTATTATTATTATTATTATTATTATTATTATTATTATTATCATTATTATATTCTACTTTTATAGATTAAAACAACAACTGCTTCATGCCCTTCCCAGATTGCTACATTCCTTAGTGATGCTCCACAGTGTGATAGACCTGACACTTCTCTTGTATCTGTTATACAGAATTATTTAGGTATGTATATACTTCAGCACTGTGTAAAAGTATGCTATTCTTCTCTTTGTACAGATTGTACTGCAAGGGCTTTTGATTTTATTATTTTATTGGATGCATCTGGAAGTGTTGGGTCTAGTAACT
>NW_003549078.1:6088-7434 GCF_000090795.2 Amphimedon queenslandica | reverse complement strand
TTTGTCTGATGTCAATAAGGTAGGTGAGTAGATCTCCATGAGTTGATAGTTCAGTCATGATGTAGTGAGGAGTCTCTGTTGTATTGAACCTAATCAACTGGAGGACAGGTAGGGAGGAGGAGTCCTTGAAATTGGACAATATTTTTAGTAATTCCAAATAATCATAGAAATCATCAGTGTCTCTTTTAGTAGCTGAAGCTGAGAGAGAGAGAGAGAGGGAGAGAGAGAGAGAGAGAGAGAGAGAGAAAGTTACTACGCTGTAATTTATACTGCACATGTATGTATTACAGGTATTACATGTTCATGTACATGTACATTATTACTGTAAACATGTAGCACAAAATTTTCGAGGGCTATAAATTTCATGGATTTCACGACTTTTTTGAAGATTTGCGAAATTTACAGCCCTCAAAAATTTTGCACTATACGGCTAACAAATAATAATTATTTAAATTATTAATAAATAATAATAAATAAATATTAATTATATTAATTTTACTTACATTTTAATGAGATTACAGCAACTTCCTTAGTCTCTTTCCCTTTCTTTCCTTTTCCTCCCACAGGGACACTGACCTTGTGTACCGGACCAAACGTACCTATTCCAATTAATGCCCCATTCTCCACGGCCTTTGAATCAAACTCAGACCAGGCAGCAGAAGCCGTCTAAACAAGTTATTAAAAATAGTTATAAAATATATAATTTATTAAAATACTAAATTATTAATAATTATAATAATAATTTTAATTTAAATAATTCAAGAATTTAATTAATAATTTTAAAGTTTATTTATTTTTAATTATATTTATTTATTTATTATTTTTAAAAACTACGTGTATATTAAAAATACCTATTAAAATAATTATTAAAAATAGTTATAAAATAGTTTGTTTGGGAGTACACAAACTATTAATTTATTACACTACAAAATAATAATAATAATAATAATAATTTAATTAATAATTTTAAAGCTTCATTAATTTATTTATTTTTATTTATCTTCATTTAGTTATTATTTTTAAAACTATATTTTGTGTGTGTATTATATCATACCAGTGCTGATTTTGAAGAGTGGGTTCTTTTCCCCAGTCTCTTAGTCTGTACACATGCTACCAGTAGCAATACTGAGGCTATACCAATGGCCAGTACCAGTATCAGGACAATAGCAACCACACCAGACACTGGAATCAACCAATCTATTAGTAAGGAAAGGGAATTGGAAGAACAAATCATATTTTATATTTTAGCAAAAATAAAAAAAACTAGTAAAAATCCAATTTTGATTGGAATCAGCTCAAACTTTCTACACAACATAAGAACATGTATATGTATCAGACAAAGTTAT
>NW_003549078.1:0-5020 GCF_000090795.2 Amphimedon queenslandica | reverse complement strand
TGTACTATATAGTACAGGGACTTTTGGTCCGATTTTGGAGCAACTTTAAAAATTCGTTAAAAATCTAATTTTGATCAGAATCAGCTCAAACTTTCTACACAACATAAGAACATGTATATGCATCAGATAAAGTTATAAAAATGGAGAATTCTCTACTTTTCATTTTTGGCAAAATTTGGCCTGTGACCCCGTACTATAGTACAGGGACTTTGGTCCGATTTGGAGCAACTTTAAAAATTCGTAAAAAATCCAATTTTAATCGGAATCAGCTCAAACTTTCTACACAACATAAAAACATGTATATGTATCAGATAAAGTTATAAAAATGGAGAATTCTCTCCTAGTCATTTTTGACCAAATACCCTGTACTATAGCCCATATAATTTCCCTATACAATCCTTAAGCATATAAAGCATAGTACAACACATTAATACATTAATACTAACCATTATTAGGTCCATCAGCAGCGTTAGGATCAGATATAACAGGTGGACTAACAGAAGGACTTGTACTAGCACTACCAGTGCTAGTAGCAGATGGATTAATGAGTACCCTACTGGTACTACTAGCAGCTGCTACACTGAATGATACACCAGGGACATTGAGGATCACTGGGGCCGTCCAGTTAGAGACACGATAAGCATTGTTCTTAGTAAGGACCTATGATAATAATAATAATAATAATAATAATAATAATAATAATAATAATAATAATAATACAGTAATTGGCATTGAAAAATTGAGCAAAATTAATATTTTTCTTAATTTTAAGCAAGGTTAGCCATAGGTTAAATTACATTACCTGTACATATAGCATCCAGTTGTCATTAGTAGATGGCAATCAGTTGTACATGAAAGCCTCTTCCTATAATAATGATAATAATAATAAATATATAATAATATAATAATACCTCAGTAATACTGAACTGAATGTCAAAACGCTTAAAGGGGCTCAGCGCCTGAGCCACGCTATTGTTGTGCTGTAATGACCCTTTCTGCTGCTAGAGTGCTAGAGAAGTTTTTGTACAGCAGTTTTGTCTTATCTTGCTGAGGCTGCTGAGCGTTTGCTGCAAAATTGAAGAGCACAGACTTCACGATAGACGCCATTTTTATTATTCTGTCGTCGTCTTGACTCCGGATATTCCCGGTTTTTAATTAGGATTTTCTTGGGTTAAAATTTAAAAACTTAAAGATCCTGCCGGAATACAGAATTCTTCCAAGATTGAAGATTGGATTTTCCTGGATTACCAAGGAGGTTCTACGAGATTAAAAGTCCGTTGCGAACCCCTCGTTCACAATCGCACAATGGCTTGGTTGTTTGGTTCAAGGAATTACACAGGGAAAAGTAAGTACTAAAGTCCATTTGAGTTCACCTGTGTAAAATACGTCGTAAAATACACATACCGTACGGTTGGTAATATTCGTGGGCCCAATATTTTGCGTTTTCTCCAAAATTTCCTTAGAAGCTAATATTCATAGGTACAAATTTTCGTGGCTGGCAGTTAGCAAACTTTTTTTCACTTGAATCTACAGCACTAGCTTCCAATACAGTATTGGAAGCTAGTGCTGTAGAGCAAGTAGCTTATAGTGGAATATGGAGTAATAGACAAAGACTCTGGCTCCTCCACTGGCTTGGAAATACCATCATATATATAGCTGGAAAGTTTTGTGGCCAAAAACTTTTGTGGTTTAGAAGGACCACGAAATTAAAAACCACGAATAATTTTAATTATTATTGAAAAGGTGTGGTATTATAGCAAATTAATGACAGGCGTGGCTGCTCAATGATGATCCACGAAAATAAAAACCACGAATAGGCCAGGAACCTCCAAACCACGAAAGTTTTTTGCCACAAAACTTTCTGGCTATAATATGGTAGCCTAGTTAGAGCTCTGCATGGCCCGTTGATTAGTTTCTATGTGTAGGTGGTAGGGGTTAAAATTTTGTGGATAAAAATGAGCCATGAAATTAACGAAAATTAATACCCCACAAAATTTGCCAACCATACGGTACCAATGCATTCCTCTAAGTAGCTATTTAGCTCCAAGTTGGCTTGGGTTGTACAAAAAGTCAGCCATAGAGCTCTTGCATGGATGTATTATGCATGTAATCATAGATGCTAATGAACGGGATAGGTGGAGCTTCCTCTCGGCCATATGTTGAGTGGCAAGAATGTACATGCAACGAATAGAGCAAACTGGGATTTTTTGTCAAAGAGATATACTTTGCTGCAGAATATTACTAGAGAGTTCTTCACTCAATACCTTCATCTCCTACCTTGCATTAAATGCCTGTAATATCAACTGCAGAATTTATTCAGATTTTATTCTCCATTCCCCCCATTCCACCATGTACATTCTTGGCCTTCTTGCCACCCAACATGGTGGACAAATTAGCTCAATTTTAGCCACAGCCTTCCATTGATTAAATCCATGCAAGAGCTCTATACTATTCACAATAGAGGAGTTGCAGGCACTTCCAGCAGATGCAGATTGCAGAAGTAATTAAGGATGATGGTGTGGCTTATTGTCAGCCATCTTGGGTGCAATGGTCTCTTGTGCAATTTTCACCTTTAATAATATGATCTGTGTTTTCAATGTTTTGAATTGTGTGGGCATGGAATGTTAATAAACATGCCCACACACCACAGGCAAGTTAGAATAGTAGATTTGTAGTGGATTTATTATATTACTGATTACTCAACTTGCTTGCTGACATCAAGAAAAAGGAAGCAGTAATGTAAGTTCATCTTAGCTTTTCTTGGCAGTCAACATTGGCTAGATACTGAAGTTGGACTTGGAGCAATCATGGCAGCTAAATTTATATGCATTAAAAAAAGCTAGCCTAGAAGCATTTCTTTACTTGCCTGATTGACTCACCATCTGCAGAACGCAAACAGGCAATCCTTGATTTCTGCAATATATTATCAAAGTTTTAATTATGTGGTGTATAGGTGGTTTATAATGTAATCATGGTAACAGTGCTGGATCTAATTAGCAAAAGCAAGCCAAGGAGCTATTTTACCTATTGCATGACTTCTGACTTTTGTAGTAATTTGTAGCATGCAATTGTTGAGGAAGCTACTCTTGATAGTGTAAGTTCATCTCTAGACATTTCTGCATACTCCCAACATGCTGTCTTGCCACCCAAGATGGGATATGGCTGGACATTGAGCCACACCTTCTGTTAATTACTTTCTGCTGCAATATTGTGTTAACTATTGGGTGGGGTCTGTAATCATTTCCTGCATCAGAGACTATGTAACTGGGATATGAAACTAGGATTATCATCATGGACAACATATCCCCATGGACAACATTTGTGATTGGAATGGGCGTCAAACAAACTTGAGCGTGTGTCTTGTGGCTTGCTTTTCATATAATAAATCAATTTTTGGTTATTAAGTAGTCAATTGCAATACATGAATGAAAATACTGACTCCTATAATTCCATTCATACAACATCAACCGATATTACCAGGCCCGTAGCCAGCGATGGGTTCCGATGAACCCCCTGTTATAGCTGCAAAAATTTTTTAGATTAGCTCCTGTCTTGAAGAACAACACTGTATTAGCATTTTAACAGCAGTGAAAAGCACAAGCCATTAGGGACAGTACATTATCATTCTGTAAATGTCCGTAAAACAACCTTGTGCACATGCGCATTGGTGCAAAATTGAACTTAAATTTTGTCGTGGACTGCTAAGCTAACTAGGGACTTATAAAACCTAGGGAACGCTCTAAAAAACTAAACCCTAAACCAACCTTGGGGACTCCTAATATAACTAGGGAACTCCTGATATGACTAGGCATGCTTTAAAAATCCGCCACCCTAATCCCTAAACCCTAAAACAATAGCTAACTAGGGGACTCCTAACATAACTAGGACACATAGCTAAGTAGAAAAGATAAAAAATTCAATTTCTAAAAGTAAAAAAAAAAAATTAGAAGAGAAGCAATTTGCCATAATAGCCTGAACCAGTGCCCACGTCCACATCCTGCCCCACACCTTCCCCACTGTGCCACCACAAACCTACTGCCTTAACCACGCTCACTGTGCCACCACAAACCTACTGCCTTAACCACGCTGATTGTCATATCTAATCTATACTTTATTTCTATATTGTGTATAGTATACAGACGAAGACTCTAAAACTCCATTTACCTGTAGATTACAGAATGATAATGTACTGTCCCTAATGGCTAGTTGAGAAGCACAGGCAGCCATTTTTGCTGAGTTAGCACAAGGCTGAGGTGTGTAGGTTGAGACCACACCCATTTTTGTCTAACTTTTTGCTGCCCGCTTTGCACACAGCAATACACCAACCCCCCTTTTTAAGTTCCTGGCTTTGGCCCTGATTACTCATCTATTTAGCAAATCATTAAATGAAACTATGATAGTCCTATGCACAATGATCTTGTTAGTCTATTATTTCCTGTGTGATGAAATAGCAGGTACATAAAGTTTTGCAAATTTGCAACTATACAAATTTGCAACTATAATATTGAAATAATAATAACACAAAATCAACATTATTGGCCTCGCCTACGCGAGGTATAGGTAGTTGTTGTGTGTGTCTGTCATTCATTCATTCTGTACAACTGAAATTTGTTTTTAATAAACAATAACTTTAGCACAGCGTGTTCTAAGCTCCTAGATCTTTCTTTTTGACGTGGAAAAGTCTTTCTTAACTGTTTTGTGTTGCTCAAATACAAGTGCTAGGTACAGAAGCTTCAAAGTAAGAAAATCGAGTAGTTGAGCCAAGTTCCGTTGTGTTGGCACTTTAGAGATAGCTGGTAGCATTTTTCAGTAGATTAGAACATGGCCTTTAAAAAATATGAACAGATTTCTCTATCTCAGTGCACTGCACTGCTGCCAGTGACCACACCTAAAATTTATTTTATGGATCAGTGCAGTAATTGCATTGTTGCACTTTGCACTTTGTCAAAATCTATTATCCTTTTTTTCAAATATCAAGTTGCTTATATAATATCATGATGAGGGCAGTACAAGTAACACA
>NW_003549077.1:5342-7441 GCF_000090795.2 Amphimedon queenslandica | reverse complement strand
TGCACATGTATGCTCCAAATTTTTATGGCGGGAATGGTATTGTGGGAGCTCAGGTGAGATTAAATGTGGGAATGATGTGTATAGTTACGTTGGGAATTATTTTTAGGTGCCATTGGGGGCTGGGATTGCATTCGAATTGAAATATAATAATAAGGACAATATTTGCATTACCTTGTATGGAGATGGTGCAGCCAACCAAGGACAAGTAAGAGGACTTCTCTCTTTACCAATTTTTATATTTTTATTGTTTTTTCCTTCTCAAGGTGTTTGAAGCATATAACATGGCTGCCTTGTGGAAACTCCCAGTCATCTTTGCCTGTGAAAACAACCGCTATGGGATGGGAACTGCCGTCCATCGTTCATCAGCGTCCACTGACTATTACACTCGAGGGGACTACATTCCTGGAGTTTATGTTGATGGTCAGGACGTGCTTGCAGTGAGAGAGGCTACTAGATGGGCCAAGGAGTACATACTGGCTGGAAATGTTAGTATTTTTCTGCTAGTTTTATATACAGTATATCCCCAGTAAAATTATAGAGGGGCATGGATACTATCTTGGCAAACTTTGTAGTCCATGGTCTTTTATAAACTGTCTTGTATAATGAATATTCATGAATTAGATCTAACTGATTAATATTCAACACCACGTAACTCAGAAATTGCCATCAGAATTAGCTTATACTTACAATTTGTGGCCTTTACTTGTTGTATTCTGTTAGGGACCTCTGGTAATGGAACTGGAGACATATCGCTACTATGGACACAGTATGAGTGACCCTGGGAAGAGGTACATTAAATAGCAGTACAATAATAGTTATACTGATATGTGTACTTGTAATAATAGTTGTAGTAATACAATAATACATGCTACTATACTTGCTTCATTCTAGCTACCGTAAGTCTGAAGAGGTGCAACAGTTCAGAAAAGAGAAGGATCCCATTACTACTGCAACCCGCTACCTTCTACAAGGTGACTTAGCTACAGAAGAGGAGCTAAAGGAAATCAGGAAATCAGTACAAGCTGATATAAAGAAAGCCGTAGCTAATGCCATTTCTGACACAGAGCTCCCACTTGAGGAGATGTACACTGATATCTATACCAGCACTCCAGAGTTCATGGTCAGAGGATGTGATCCTTTTACTTGGGGAAAATCAGAGAGGGCCTGAAGATTTATTGATAGCATATTTCTTTCTTTGAGAAATGAATTAATTGTTGTTAATATTTGTGTAGACAAAAGTAATATTTATTGTTTCAGTCTTAGACAGTCTTACATTGTATCCATTATTTTGTAGAAATTTGTAGCCATCAGCTGTTGCTTATTGTTTAAAATAATAAATTTTTAAAATTATAAAGTGTATGTGAATTGTAACTCCTCCTCTTCCTCTCAGTATGTCCGTTTCTGGCTCTTCTCCTGTGCTGTCTGTTTCTTTGCTCCTCTCAAAACTTCTACCAGTAGTTGATTGGGAAGTCCTGGGACTACACTTGAACATACCCAAACATGAATTAGAGAAGATTCGTAAACAGTTCTTCCATGAGGGAGTGGAGAGATGTAAAGCAGAGATGTTTGACTTGTGGCTGAAGACAAACGATGAGGAGGCCCTTCATTGGAATGTTATATCAGATGCACTCACTAAAATGAGAGGACTAGAGGAACTAGCTCAACAAATAAGAACAATGGGCCCTAGCCAAGAAGAAAGAATGTCTCAAGAAGAAGCTACTTTAAGTTCTGAAGAGAGCCCTGTTACTAAAGTAGAATTTCGGTTTCAAAAGTTAGACCTAAAAATTTTCAGTCAGCTAGAATCAAAGTTTGCCAAGCTAGTTTCTGATATCCTCCAAGAATTGAAATCTCGTGGTGTCTCTGTAAATGAGCTTCACTCTTATGTCAAGATAAGGTTGGAATTGAAATCGTCTTCTTCTCCTCAATCACTTGACGAGTTATTATTGGATAAATTAAAACCTTATTACTGTCTCACTAACCTAACACTTATCGATAACATCATTTGTGAGTTTCTTGACGGCTCAAAGATACAAGAAAATTTGGAGGAGTACGAGAAGCAACTGGAGTCCTTCAAGACTAGTGCAAAGATGGAGGAGCTA
>NW_003549077.1:0-3579 GCF_000090795.2 Amphimedon queenslandica | reverse complement strand
ATTATTATTATTATTATTATTATTATTATTATTATTACCAGCAAGCATAGTGCAAAGGAGCCCATCCATCGGTATCAAGTGCATTGGGATCAAGCTGTACACCCTGAGAAAGATATGCTCTGATACCATCAACATTGCCTTCACATGCAAACTTGTGCAATGGAAATTCCTCCACCCAGTCTCCACTATAAATCAGTAAAGCAGAATATACAATAGTTGCGTCTATTGCCATAAGTATAAGTACCTGCCCGATGGCTGGTGTTGACTTCTCATTCCTATGTATTCATAATCTGGAACTCCCATACCAAAATACTTATTCACTATGTATATTTCAGGCTGCAATGTGGGGGAGGGGAATGTTTACAAGATGGTGGTCAAATAGAATCTTACTGTGTCCTTGAATTTCAAACCAGAACCAAATAAAGGGTTATCAACAAATTTGTCGACTTTCTCTTCTTCAAATTTCTTCCAATATTTTCCAAATGACTCACTATAATGATATTAGTATTATTAAAAAAACACTTTCTTCCTCTCTCACCTATTTTCACTATGCAACGGGTTGGCTACTGCATAGATGGTTCTTTGAGCAACTGGAGGTTGGAATAACTGATTGATAGCATTAACTTGAGAGTGTCTCTCCCCTAACCAGCTAATTAACAATAAAATAAGAGCATAAAAGGATATAATGAATCTATCATTGTTGTACTTGTCAAGTGTTGCAAGCATTTCTCTTGTAGAAGGATGTATATTAAGAGTTTCAGTGTACATCCCATGCAGTAGAGTTTCCAATGAGTAGAAGTGACAGTACTCTGTGTTATCGGGAGGAAAGCATCGAACAACATGGGACTCTACAGTGGATGCAGACATGGGGTAATGCATTATACTATAGTAACAGTAATAGTAAGATTACATGTGTTAATGGTAGTACCATAATTGAAAGTAAAGCAATCTAATGTATGGTTTTTTTTTCTAAAAATGGCTCTGAAATTACCTCAAATTTTTATTACATTTTCTGATACATATTGATGTCTTTAAGCTATGTAGAAAGTTTGAGCTGATTCCGAAGTAAAATTTTCGAGTTACGGCCATTTTAAAAAAACGAGCCAATTTCTGAAAATTTCCCTGTACTATAGCCCATGGTTTTTTCCAAAAAATGGCTCCAAAATCATCCCCAATTTTTATTACATTTTTTGATACATATTGATGTCCTTATGCTGTGTAGAAAGTTTGAGTTGATTCCGAGCTCAAATTTTTAAGTTACGGTCATTTAAAATATGCAAATTTTTAAAAATATCCTTGTACTATCACTAATAGCTATGGGATAATTTTCATAAAGCTTTTACCCCTGCATTTAGCTGGAATGATGTAAGAGAGGAAAGTATCAGTTGGAAGAAATCCTGGGAACTTTGATTGTCCAGTGACTGTCAGAAAGACTGCCTTTATTCCTTAGGGAACAAAAAAGGAGAAGACAGAATGAAAAAAATGAAAGGAAATTATGAAATACCATTTTGATGACGCCCTGATCTGGGTACCGAGCCTCCCTTGCCAATACTCTGGACCATTCAGTCACTTTTGCCATTAAAGCATTCTCTGGTGAGTCTCCAGTACCAGCTGGGCAATAAATAGCGGACATGTAGTCCTTGTATGGTTCCTCAGGCCAGTATCTCATTAGTACTTCGTAATCATCTGCAGCATATAATAAAAGCTCCTTGTAAACTCTCTTCTCTTTTTCTTTCCTTCTCCTGAGAACAAGAGCAGCATACTTCATGCCTTCTTGCACCCTTGGGCTAGGAAATGCAATCAAAAAATTTAAAGGACAAACCAGTAACCTACCTTTCCATTTCAGCCCCACCCAATGCAAAATGCAAACACCAGCCACGCCCAATTAAGGAAAGTGACGTGACTCCACTCACAGAAATTACTAGAAAATTTATTTCAAAATGAAAACAGTAAACAAATTAATTACTAACTTAAACCAAGCCATTGATTCACAGAAGAACAGCTGTCAAACAGTTTAAGGCTCAGAGCTTTGTTACAGGAACTTCCGAACTTTCAACTTCTAAAACGTGATAAACGGGCGGGGCTAGATACTATGTACGCCCACGCACAACTCACTTTCCAGCCACGCCCGACATGGCAGCGTTGATAAGAGGAGTAAGAAACTTGTTGCCAAGGGTGAGTATAGTTTTCTCTCTTACCCTTTCACTCTCGCTCTGTCTCTAGGGTCTAGTAGTGGCAAGATGCGCTTCTTCATCAGCAGAATTCAGTATTCCGGTGAGAAGCAAGACCCATTTCTTAATATTTGTGATTCTCTCACGTCTCTACTCTTCATGCTTTTAGGAATACAAACTCCATAAGCTCGATTCGGGTCCTTCTACGACGACTACAATAACAAGAGATGAGCTTAAGAAGCTGTTTTATGATATGACCGTGATAAGAGAAATGGAGATGGAAGCCAAGAACCTTTATCAGCAGAAAATCATAAAAGGATTCTGTCACCTCTACATTGGACAAGTGAGTTGGAAAGGACTCAAAGGAGAGAGAAAGAGCATAGATCTAAGAGCTAATGGCTTTGTTATGTACATTGTACAGTATACATGTATGTACATGTATGTAGATTAGCTCATTGACAGCACTTAGTGTTAATGAATTGTGATAGATTCAAAGTGATTCTCCTAATGTGTGAATATTCACACAATCTTTGGTTTTGCACTTTAAAAATTCATAAAACATCCAAATTTGATTGGAATCAATTCAAAATTGATATTTAACCTAAGGATATGTATATGTATCAGAAAAAAATTATAAAAATGGATAATTCTTTCCCAGTCAATTTTGGTGAAATTTGGCCAAAGACCCTGTACTAAGCACAGGGACTTTCACCAGATTTTTGAGCAATTTTAAAAATTTATAAAAAAATTCAAATTTGATCAGAATCAACTCAAAATTGATATTTAGCCTAAGGACATGTATAGTTATGTTTCTGAAAAAAATTATACTAATTGAGAATTGTCTCATAAATCTAATTTTGATTTGAATCATTATTTTTTGGATCAACAATAAAAATTTTGCCAGCTGAAAAATACATTTAGTTAGCTACATTTGTATGTTTAGATTGCAATCTTAATAAGCACATTTTCCTCACCAAATATGGGGGCCTTACTCTAATATGTATTATCCTATAGGAAGCTTGTGCTGTCGGTATGGAGGCATCCATCACCAAAGATGATCCTGTTATCACTGCCTATCGTGCCCACAGCTGGGCATACACCAGAGGAATAGAGCCCTTTGGAATACTGGCAGAGTTAACTGGTAAATGAAACGTTTAGAAGAAAGAAAGAGAAGAAAGAACACGAGTACATATATTATAAAAATATTATGTTCACTTTGTAGGTAAGAAGTCAGGCTGTGCCAAAGGAAAAGGTGGTTCGATGCACATGTATGCTCCAAATTTTTATGGCGGGAACGGTATTGTGGGAGCTCAGGTGAGATTGAACGTGGGAATGACATGTATAGTGACATTGGGAATTATTTTTAGGTGCCATTGGGGGCTGGGATTGCATTCGAATTGAAATATAA
>NW_003549076.1:6152-7441 GCF_000090795.2 Amphimedon queenslandica | reverse complement strand
TGTGACCAGCTTTGATTCCAGGATGACGAGCATCTGCACATAGTTCTTTTTCAATAGCTACTGGCTATAAGAAATGAAAGAGTGAGTGTAATTTACAATAATTGCCATAAGAATTGAGGCATAGAAGAGTCTATTAATTGTATCTACTTTTTGGATTATGATTCTTTTTTTATTCTTGAGCCTAGGGAATTGGCTCTTGTACATTTCTTGATCTTTTAAAAGGCACCCCAGGCCCAAGAATATGACCCGGACAAATATGATTCCGGACAGAAGATAGTTTACAGTTTTCTGATGGTTCAAATCTGAAATAAAAACATCAGTAAATAGTAAATTGTGTAATACTTAACAAAAATTATTATATTACTTACGGGAGCATGCATCATTTGTACTGTTGTTGTTGAAATAACCGGGAGACGTATCACTACTGTTATTAGTCATATTTAATTGGCCTGTTTCTGGTTCTGTAAGGAATGATCGATATGGAGTAAACATAACATGAATTTACAGTAAATTAATTCTACCACAATGGATATGAATATTTATATTACCTTTCACATAAAATAGGATTTCACACAATTCTACTCCAGCTGGTGAGCCATCTTAATGACATAGTTCAAACTCGGAAGCCTAGAATGTCCTCATCAGTTGCTTCCTCTACTGTAGTACTTGTAGCACTGTTGGCTTTTTTAACAACTTTTTTTGCTACTTTGTCTACAGATTTATTGTTAAGATTTCCATAAAGCCAGTTGATGTCTTTTAACTTGCACAATGGTAGACCCTCCAGGCACACCATCCTTTGAGACTGCAAGTGCAATATGCCAGCAGAAAGGTTATTCTGTTGACACTCTTGGGCCCATTGTTCTTTATCATTGAGAAGACTATAAATTTGAACTGCTCCAAAACTTTGAGATGACGTACACCCTTAAAAAGGATTTCCTTTTACACAATTCGTATCTCTTGTAGTGACATTTAGGGTGCTATCCCTATCTATTTCTCTGACAAATGAATTTACTCAATTTCTCCTGAATCAAGTTGGAATTATAGTGATTGCCTGGATTTTAAGAATGTTGTTGTACACTATAATTTTAAAAGAAATACACAATTAACTACCTCAATATTATACAGAAATATCCCTTCGCTAGCCTTAGGGTGTCATCAGATTCATCACTGGACTCACCACTGAGATGAATAGCAAACTACTTAGTAAACAAACATCACTGGACTCACCACTGAGATGAATAGCAAACTACTTAGTAAACAAAACTTCTGTAATTTAAGTCTGTCATCAT
>NW_003549076.1:0-2433 GCF_000090795.2 Amphimedon queenslandica | reverse complement strand
TAGACTTTTTACTTAAGCCTGAAAGTATTTAAAAGTTAAAAGTGTGTTATGGTTTACTTAATAAGAGGTAAGGAAAGAGAAAGATATAGAGAGGTAAATTGTTCCTGGAGAGGGCATTGGCTGCTCCATTTCTAACCCCTGCTAAATGCAGGGCTCTATATGAGGCCTTGTAATGGGCTAAGAAGAGAATAGGCAACGAAGTAGATGTGCAAGGTGCTCGTCCTTGGCTGAACTGTTGGTCAGAGTGCTAACAACAGCAGCAGTGTTGTTGTGGTGAGTTTAATGTCACATTTGTAGTTTGTCCTTCAATCTGTCGTTATGCTGCTGTCTGCCCCTATCATTTGTCACATTCTGAAATAATTTTTCTAATTGTCACAGTACTAATTTCTACAGTAGAAAGGTAGCAGCTAGTGTTATTTATGTGGCATATATTATACAATTCCTCTCTTTACAACAAAGTAAATGGCTCACTTGTTGCATCAGCTGTCCTTTGGTATGGTCCGTCCCATAGTCCTTATCTGTGTAGTCGTTCAAAGTAGTTAAAAATGTGGCCTACTATAGTCTTGGTTTGTGATGTCAGTTTTACCACCTGTCCAATGCCCCATCTCATCCTGTTTGTGTCTTCATGGAGTATTAACATGTTCAACACTTTCCACCGCCATTTTATTCTCTTTAATCTACCACATACACAATAACCACATGGGGGTGGTAGTATTGGCGTCAAGTGCTCCTTCAGTGTTCTTGTGCTTTTAATTTCACATCTCCTTTTTATAACTCCATGCTCTAGCTATATGAGCCTGTGTCATATATCAAAATACCAGGCTTTTCAAGAAAAGTATCATCAAAAAACTGCCTTTTATAGGATTAAAAATAAGGAAATTATTACAATATGCAGATTTAAAAGTCAATGTGGCCCTAATTTAGTCACATTTAATAATGATTGCAGATTCTGTTTATAGACTCATCCACAAAGTGATGTAGCATCACTTTTGTGACTATAAGTGCTTGGGTAAATGTTCATAGGAAACTTTTGATGAGCAAAGTGACATTGCGTCGCAGTAGAAATCCACCTTTCAAGGGTGTAATTAAGCGTTATGATGATTGGTGGGAAAATTAATTAATAGTGGGTGTGTCCTAGCCTTAATTAAATTTTCCACAAATGAAATTTAGGGTAAATTTTACCTTTTCTTTGTGAAACTTCTAATCCTAGTCCATAGAATAACATAAAAATACAGGTAAAGAATAGCAATGTTTGTCAATCCCTTCAATGTTTTGCTCTAATGAACCTTTGAATGGACCACTAGCAGCAGCCATTACTTGCAATGTACACTAATATATTTATAAGATTATGGTATCTATGGCCAGTGGAGGAAAAGGAAACCATTTCCCATGTCAGGTCTCATCACATGTGGCTATCTTGTCAACTTTTAAAAATTAATCCAAACAACAACAAAATAAAATATCAATAACCATAATGAAGCTTTTAAAAACAAAAAATATATTTAATTAAAATTTTGAATCAGGATATCAACTTCTGGGTGGTCAAGAGTTTCTAACGAGTCATTAAACCTGTTGAAGTAGCTGTCATTGGTTGGGCTACTTCATTAAAGTAACACTTTATTCAAGAGATATGCAGCTTTTTTGAGCTGCGATTGTCCGGTAGAAATTAGGATGTAACTGAATCACTCTAGAAGTATGACATCGTTCAATACAAAAACTGTTGCTGCTATGATCAGTTCTGCTTCCATGACCACTAACATTTAAACATAATTCTTTTTCAATAGCTGTACTGCTGGCTATAAGAAATGAAGGAGTGAGTGTAATTTACAATAATTGTCATAAAAATTGAGACATAAAAGAGTCTATTAATTGTGTCCACTTTTTTGGATTATGATTCTCTTTATTCTTGAGCCTGGGGAATTTGCTCTTGCACATTTCTCAACCTTTTAAAAGGCACCCCAGGCCCAAGAATATGACCCGGACAAATATGACTCTGGACAGAAGATAGTTTACAGTTTTTTGATGGTTCAAATTGAAATAAAAACATCAGTAAAAAGTAAATTGTGTAATACTTAGCAAAAATTATTATATTACTTACGGGAGCATGCAATGCATCAACTGTACTGTTGTTAGAATAAATGTGATTATTATTATTGTAGTTATTTGCTTGCTCCATTTCTGGTTCTTAAAGGAGTGATAAGGAGTAAACATAACATGAATTTACAGTAAATTAATTCTACTACAATGAATATGAATAATTACCTTTGGCATAAAATACAGTAGGATTTCACACAATTCTACTCCAGCTGGTAGAGTCATTATCTTAATGAAGTTGTTCGAACTCAAATTAACTGGAAGCCTCATCGGTTGCTTCCTCAACAATAGTACTTGTAGCACTGTTGGCTTTTTTGACAACTTTTTTTGCTACTTCGT
>NW_003549075.1:4106-7441 GCF_000090795.2 Amphimedon queenslandica | reverse complement strand
TGTTCTTATTATTTTACATTAATTATTTTTAATAATAATCAGACCACGTGTATCCACGTGTGCAAATTGGCAGCTTAAGTTATTGCGCAAGCTCAAAACAGTTATTAAAAGTTAATGTCAATGGAAATCGCGGGAAAAAATAATGAATCATGAAGAGGTCGGCTGCTCCATCTGTTCTGGGTTCTGCTAGTAAAAGGGCGACTTTCTCTACTCCGTGGTCTACCAAATGCAACAAAATATCATCTGATGACACTGATAAGGTAACTAATTTAGCCTGAAAATAATTAGATAAAATAGAGGGAGGGGCTTATGGCTATGCAAGACTGCATAAATGAATTGGCACTGTATAGCAAGATTAAAAAAAAAATTTTGGATTAAATGTTTGCGAAGTTATACCGTTTGTCATTTTATAAATAAATTATTTTTCAGAATCAATTTTTGCAAATCTTTAAAAATTGCAAAATCTAGGACATTTACAGCCCTTCAAAATTTTGCATCATACAGCAGGTTTTGTATTTTTTTAAACTTCAATTTATGTATCTATTAGGAGGCTGGAAGGGTTGTGAAAGAAGGACATAGCAGTGTATTACAGAGTGCTCTTCTCTCATTACGTCAACAAACTGACCACACCCCCTCATTAGAGCAACCAACAGACAGACATAGTATCATTGTTAAACCAACTAGCAATGACATTGCTCTCAGTACAAAAACTTCTTCCTCTACCACTTCTGCTGCTACTTCTGTTACCTCTTTCTCCCCTCTCCCCTCCTCCTCCTCTTCTATGGCTACCAGTAAAATGATTCATAAGTTTACTGTGCCCTCTGTGTCATCATCATTTGTGTCTCCATTAACAAGTGCTTCAACTCCATTAGTTAATACAGCTCAGTCTTCGTCTACTGATAATGTGACCAGTCATTATTATAAAGTTATGTGGTAAGTATAAAGTTATGTTATAGTATAGACCTAGAGCTGGGGTCATTAGAGGCTTAGTGATTGTAATTGAGACGTAAGCCGAAACAGAACTTAATTGGAATTTCACTTTCTGATACATGTACTTAAGTTGTGAACTAATTCTGATCAAAATTGCATTTGTTATGAATTTTTAAAGTTCTTAAAAATCAGGCCAAAGTCCCTGTACATGAACCTAAGCTAAAATTTTTCGAAAATTTCAAGAAGAGAATTCTCAATTTTTATAATTTTTACTGATGCATATGCATGTTCTTATGTTGTGTAGAAAGTTTAAGTGGATTTTTATCAAAGTTAGTTTTTTATAAATTGTTACAGTTACTCCAAGATTTGACGAAAGTCCCTGTACTACAGTACAAGAACTTTGGCCAAATTTCACTAAAAATGTCAAAGAGAGAATTCTTTCTTTTTATTGTTTATCCTGATACATACATGTATACATTACATTACTTACAGTATGTTGTATAGTAAGTGTGAGCAGATTCCAATCAAAATTGGATTTTTACGAATTTTTATAAAGTTGCTAAAAATGGGCCAAAGTCCCTGTACTTTAGTACAGTCTATTTGGCAAAATTTCTTCAAAAATTTCAAAGAGAAAATTCTTTACATTTATAATTTTTTCTGATACACATACATTTACCTATGTTGTGTAGAAAGTTTGAGTGGATTTTGATCAAGATTGGTTTTTATGGATTTTTAAATTTGCTCCAAAATTTGACAAAAGTCCCTATACTGTAGTACAAGGACTTTGGTGAAATTTTGCCAGAAATTAAGAAGAAAATTCTCACTTTTTATAATTTTTTTGATACATATACATGTACTTATGTTGTGTAGAAAAGTTTGAGCAGATTCCAATTAAAATTAGATTTAAAGAAATTTTTTTAACTTGCTCAAAATTTTTACAAAAGCCCCTGTTGCTGTTGAGCTCACTTAGCATGCTTAGTGTGAACCGCCGTAATTATTTTAAAGCAAGCCATGTTTCTGTTTCATGCAAGAACATATCAAAATAGAATTTTTAATTGAAATCACTTTGACATGGCATAATTGTATTTCTAATTGAGCCTATTTTTACAAAAAGAGTGTACTTGAATGTGTAATTGCAATTGAGGTTTTGTAATTGACCCCAGGTCTGGTACAGCCTATTGAAGATAAGTAGACATAGACGTACAATGTAAGAAAGATTGTGTCCTGTAAATAATTTTATTATTTTTTATTTTATTTCAGGTGTAAATTGACTAAGAAGAAGCACAAAACTTGGGAAGGAGATGGTAAGGTTATTGACACTACATAATGTGTTTTAAATTAGTTTATTTTAGCTATATTGGTGACATGGGGTAGATCTGTTACTCTTAAAGACATGGAGGGAAAAGAGTAAGTATTATGATACATGTCTGAAATTTTGAAGAGATTAGTTTTTACTGTTGACAAAGCAAATTAATTTTAATCTGAGTAACCATTAATGTGTATGTAGTTCATTATAAGTATAATTATTGCTATAAAAATATTGCTGAGATTACTTTCACCACCCTGTTTGCATAGCTCAGTTCTTATTAAGCTCTCTACCTTATAATGCTTCTAGAGAAGTCTTTAGACAGTATATGTTTTCTATTGCTATTAGAAAGTTCAAAATTTTGTCCCACGTGTAACCCACCATTTTATTTGCCGAGGCCATGTATGCACACTTATTTTAGGTGAGGTGAGGTGCTTGAGAGAATTGGTTGCTAAGACATCTTAAATGTTATATAGGAACAGCCTGATAGTTCCCTTCCAAGTCATAAAATTTGTTTATAACTTTTTAGCTGTTGCGAATGAGTAAGAAAACAGAAATTTTGATTATTACTTTTTGTGGCTGTCTGAATCGTCAAATGTGGTCTGCGTTAATTAATGAGTTTACTTTAAACTGAAAACTATGTATTTAGCTGTAAATTTTTCTTGTCAAATGTTTTGAGCTAATTATAGTGTCACAATAGGAAAATGAAGCCATTGAAGTCTATATTGTCTTTTTAAGAATTCTCATAAGATAACAATGATGATGCATATCATGCATTGTTTGTGCACATGACATGCACAAGGTTACTTTATCAGAAAAATGGCTACTTGTTCAACTGATGTCTCCCTCTCCCTTAAGTGTTCTGTTTGTCTTGAGTTATATACTGATCCACGTGTCTTACCTTGTCTTCATACCTTCTGTCTTCATTGTCTTGAGCCACTTGTCAAGAATAACAGGCTCACTTGTCCTCAGTGTCGTGGTGAACACAGTGTACCAAAGGATGGTGTATCAATGTATCCAGTTGATCTTTCACTGTTACCTGAGCTAGGAGAAGCAAAAGAAGAGAAGAAGATATGTGGTTCTTGTACTTCTGGTGATG
>NW_003549075.1:0-4086 GCF_000090795.2 Amphimedon queenslandica | reverse complement strand
GAGCTAGGAGAAGCAAAAGAAGAGAAGAAGATATGTGGTTCTTGTACTTCTGGTGATGTTGCTGTTGGTTATTGTACTGATTGTGGTGAGTTCTTGTGTGAATGGTGTCGTGATGCTTCTCATAAAAGAAACAAAGTGTTCCTATCACACACTTTAGTATCACTGGAGGATGCTCCAGGTTTCCCCTCCTCCACTAGAGATCAGCACTCTTATTGTGACAAGCACACTGATCATAAGCTAGAAGTGTTTTGCAGGCCTTGTTCTGCTGTTGTGTGCTCAATGTGTATGCTTGAGTCAACACACAAACAACATAAATATGACTTGATTAAAAATGTGAGTGAGGAGTTGATGGCTAAGATTAAAAGAAGTACCAAAAGTCTTGAGACAAAAAAGGAAGAATTAAAGAGGAATCTTATTTTTGTGGAGACACTCGAAAGAACAGTGGATAGTAGACACTCCCAGTTAGAGTCCGAAATTAATAAGTCTTATGATCACTGCATTTCAATATTGGAGAAAAAGAAGAATCAATTGTTATCTGAAATTGATGCTACTTTTACGCAAGGTAACAAGAAGATTTGGAGTACTAAGAATGACATTGAGACATTGTTGTTGCAATTGGAGAGTTGCAGGTCATTTAGTTTAAGGTATCAAAAGCAAGGACACCTCTTATCACTAACCAACCAACTCTTGAAGAACCTTGACAAGACTGAGGCTACAAAAATCAATTTTAGTTGCTTAGAAGATTTAGCTTCTGTTCAAAAAGTATTTAATAAGTCAACAGAATTTAATGAACTATCCTTGGGAAAGCTGTCGAGCGTTCAAAAAATTTCCATAAAAGTGAACTAATTTTAAAAGAGGGGGGCCAAACAATGCACACTGATGCAAATGCATTTCAGTGTAAAGTAAATACTCAAGTCAAAGTGTCCTATAAACTTGTGGAGCCGTTTGCAAGAGTTTATTCCTGGAAATGTACTGTTGAGGACAGGCATTGTTCCCCTGGTATCATGCGGCCAAACAAGAACACCTTTGGAAGGCGTCGTCTGTCTAAAAAGGCTATGCCCATGCGAAGCTATTGTTCCCCTTCTCCGTTGGTTATTCATTGTACACCTTTTAGTGATAATGAACTTATTATTGACTGTACTCCTACAACAAGCAAAAAATATTATTTCACTTTGAAGGCATCTGGTGAAAGAGTTTGCAGTTTTAGCCTCTATACTGTGAATAATTAGAAGTTAATTTGTGTATTTTTGCTAAAACAATGTAATGGTTTAAAATTATACTATACTACGATAATAAACTTTTGTAATTTAATAATTATATATACTTCATATTCTTTTTTGTAAGCTGCTAGAATTCTTTCTTATTTTTTAGTGTATTATTGTAAAATTATGCTTTAATGCCTACTATAAATACAAGTATGAAAGACTTTTCTGTATGCATTCCATTTACACCAATTTTCTGTGAACTTACAATGCTTGTGCAATTATTTGGTAAAAAGTTTGCAATTTTAACGTTAAGATTCTCATGACTAATGAATTTTGTTTTTCAATTATCACAGACACATACATATCAATGTATTACATGACAGTTATACTGTATTTTGTTAGCTGCTCAAGTTTACATGTACCGTATAGCAGGAAATTTTTGTTGGGTGCTAATTTTTGTTTGTTTCGTTGGCCCAAAAATTTGAACGAAATTTTAAGACAATGAAAATTTAATCAAACTAAAATTGACCCATGACAGATCCTCTTTCACTATAGCCACGGCTTAGCAATCTGTTTCATTATCAGAATTGACACAAAAGGCAGTTCTTCTCCAACTGATGGGCTCCAAATGTCTTCATAAATGTGGTAACCACAGTGAACCATATGGAACCATAGACATTCTTCCATCTTAAACCATACACGTGGTACTAATTAAATGGGCGTGGCAGTGAAAATTTATATTAGGCAAAATGAAAATAAAATCAACGAAAATATCTTGTAAAGCCTTCTTGGAAAGACAACAAAAGTTTCTGGCAACGAAAATTTCCGGTTATACGGTATTCTAATTTTTCTTTAACGGTATTATTTAATACCAAATTCAAAGCCAAAGCTATTTTACATGTATAATAATAAATGTTTACTAATGATATACAATGTGTCCAATTAGTAATGGTATAGTTTTGCTGTGGCTCAATTTTTAATAGAATACATAAGCATTGTAATATTCATAATGTTAATGAATATTGTATGTTTATTTTCATAAAAAACAACAAAATGGCTACTTGTTTAACTGATGTCTCCCTCTCCCTTAAGTGTTCTGTTTGTCTTGAGTTATATACTGATCCACGTGTCTTACCTTGTCTTCATACCTTCTGTCTTCATTGTCTTGAGCCACTTGTCAAGAATGACAGGCTCACTTGCCCTCAGTGTCGTGATGGACACAGTATACCAAAGGATGGTGTATCAATGTATCCAGTTGATCTTTCACTGTTACCTGAGCTAGGAGAAGCAAAAGAAGAGAAGAAGATATGTGGCTCTTGTACTTCTGGTGATGTTGCTGTTGGTTATTGTACTGATTGTGGTGAGTTCTTGTGTGAATGGTGTCGCAATACTTGTCATAAAAGAAACAAAGCATTTATATCACACACTTTAGTATCACTGGAGGATGCTCCAGGTTTCCCCTCCTCCACTAGAGATCAGCACTCTTATTGTGACAAGCACACTGATCATAAGCTAGAGGCATATTGCAGTTCCTGTTACGCTATTGCATGTTTGGTGTGCACGCTTGAAAATCGGAGAATTTTTAACCACACTCATAGTTATAGCTTGATTAAAGATGCAGGCAACAAGTTGATGACCAAGATTCAGGAAAGTACTAAGAATCTTGAAACAAAAGAAAAAGATCTACAGATAAAGCTTGATTGCATTGAGGAACTTGAAGCTGTTATGCGCGAGAGACAGTCTGAAGTGGAATCAAGAATCACCAATGCTTGTGATGAATGGATTGCAGCATTACAGGAAAGGAAGGAGCAATTGTTGTCTGAAGTTGATGATATTTTTACCAAGCACAGTAAAAAGATCTGGAGTGCTAAGAATGACATTGAGATATTGTCATTGCAATTGAAAAAATGCAGGTCGTTTAGTTTGCGATATCAAAAGCAAGGACACCTCTTATCATTAACAAACCAACTCATAAAGAATCTTGAAAAGTCTGAAGCTGCAAAAATCAAATTAGATTACTTAAATGAATTACTGTTGTCTCACACATTGTTTAATAAATCAGTTTTAAGGAACAAGCTCTTGGGAACATTGTCAAGCCAGGAGACAAACAAACTTAATCTGGAGGGAAAATTGGTTTTGAAGGACAGCAACGATCAGTTAGTAAATGTTGAGAGAAACAAAGTTAATGGCTCTGTTGATGAGATACTAAAGATATATTATGTGCTTAAAGAGCCCTTTGCAGCTTTCTTCATATGGTCCTCTAACTATTCCGCTAACTATAATGGTTATTATGATGATGATTGCGGATTGTTTGTTGATTGTTCAGTTGTCAGTAAAAATGAAGTCCTTATTGAATGCACTCCAGGAGATGTTGATGTGTTTGATGTCACCTTGAGTGCTTCTGAAGAAGAAGTTTGCAGATTTAGTATCAATATCATAGGAAGAAAAATTATACGTAGTTCTTAGTTCTAAAGTAAATTTTTATAGAAATTATAAATTTATTATTATTATTATTATTATTATTATTATTATTATTGCTAGAAAGAATGTAATGCCTGACCCCTTAGTTATATTATTTTATTATTTACAATAATACAACAACAACAGCATAATGGTAACAACAAAAAGTTGAGTTAAGGCATAACAGAGATGAATACCACTTGGTTCCAGACATTATGTTGTGTCAGATAAAAGTCCTCCTAATTCAGCCTAGCACAGTACTGGTGTAATCTTTGCACAGAGCTACATGTATATTTACTTTCTACTACTCTTTTGCAGTGGAAAGTGTTCATACATGTAGTCTACTGTGTGATTGGTGCAAGTTTTAGTGATTAGCCTTTTTTCATTTCAGTATTAGTGGATATAAATCATCTGAACTCTC